>NW_011348161.1:0-2636 GCF_000735185.1 Notothenia coriiceps
ATGCTCTATTCAGATGCTAAAGACATACTTCTAGAAGATTCAGAACACTACAAAATATAATCAAGACATATTTTATCATGTATTATTATAGGTTAGGATAAAAGCGTTATTGATCCCATGGTGAATTTCATAAGCTACCCAGCAGCATGTAATTTAAATGAGCTCCTTCTTTACCAGCTGCAACATTAAGGTGCTGAGCACATCAATAATTATAATACAATAATATATATATTATTCTGTTATTGTTATATTTAACACTGTAACCACCAAATGAATGAAAATAATGTTTTTGTAAATGAAAGAAGCAAGAAACACTTATTTGTACTCAACAAATAAAATAGTTAACGTGATGGTGAGGTTCGAGGTACTCTCCTTCCTTCTTGTGTAGCGCTCTAAAAGCTGCAGCTCAGGATCCACTGCTGTCTGCCCGTCCTTTGTGCTCCACAACTACCTGAAGGGGCAAGTCTCCTGTACCGGGTGTACTGGGTTCACAGAGAATCCCACTTGTTCCTCAGCTCTTTCTCTGAAGCACACACATAAACAATGTAAGCATTGTGGCTAGTTAGCATGTCCAATTCATATCTATATGCAGTGCCAAACAAGTAGCAACGGAACACAAGGTTGAAATAACAAATTACATTTCACGCTCAATTGATGACAAAAAAAAAGAGAACCTTAACTGAGAAACCAAGTGGAGTTTCAATCTGTCCCCAGAGTCCGGTTTTCACTACTCGGTTCGAGTACCTTTTCTCTTTGATGTCGTGCGGAGCTGCCTCTCCTGGATCAAGGTGATGAGCAGGTCTTCGTTTCCTTCATTCCAGATCGCCACGATGACAAATAAACCGATGAGATGAAAATGAATAGCCGTCTGTGTGCCTTCTTAAAGCGTTTGTTTACGTCCCTCACTTCCGTTTCGCTTCTCATGCTCTGATTCGCTAGCTGAACAGCCAATCAGAGTGATTTCTTTGGCCGATTCAACATGTTGTAGATTCCTGCTGCGTACAACTGGTGATACCAGCCAACAATACACACCTATAGGCTATTTGTACTCGGGGACTGTGGCATAGAGTATGTATTGAAACTGTAGGGGAGATGCAGTATGATGAAGGAAAGGTTGCTTTTTAATTAAATGTTGTAATCATTCCAGTTTTATCTCAGTTCACCTTTAAAGCCAGCTTTGTTGAGACCCTGAGAGACCTCCTCTACACCGGCAAGGCCCTCAAGAGGCCCGAGCGTGAGATCAGGAGGTCCACACACGACGAGGTGAAGATCACCAGCCTCACATATGAGAAGGTCGTCACCGAGGACCAGGTGCGCCAGGCAGTTATCTAAGTTCATTCACCGGTTCAAATGAGAATGAAGAAAGTATGATCGGTATTTCAATGAACTGCTTGCACACCATGTCATCCGTGCAATTGTTAATGAAGCAGCCTCAGCCTGATGTTGTGAGCGTCTCCCCAGACAGCTTCGGGGAGACGCTCAGCTCGCTGAGGTTTGCCAGCAAGGTACGTGTGAAATATGGCTGCTTAATGTCTTAATGCACAACTTCACCATATTAATGCTCTGATGTGTAACTCCAGATGTCAGAAATGTCTTGTATGGTTTTGTCCTCAGCATGTTCTCCAAGTGATTTGATAATTGATCGTTAAAGATAAATGAAAATGCAGTAGTTCTTAAATAGACCAAAATGTATCGGAGCTTTATTTTTGAAAGAAATGTTGTTTTAACAAAATTACTCTTGAAATTCATTTGTAACCATGAAAAGAAAAGGAAAACAAATGTGGAAATTAAAGTGAAGTTATTAAAAGAATAAATAAGTAAATGGATCATTTTGGAAAAATAAAGAGAAATAATAATACTAAACGAGTAAATAAAAATGGGGATATTTTACGTGAAATAAGTCAATAAAAGAGTGGGAATACAAAGAGACCAACATAAAATAAATACATTGTAATATAAAGAGAGAGAAAAAAATGTTTTATAATTGTGTCATAACTACGACTGTGATTTTTAACATTTATTTTGTTGCATTCTCTCTTCACAGGTCAACCAGCTCTGCCTGACCAGGTCTGGTTGTTGGCCAACATTTCCTTGAAATGTAATGTATAATTAATTATAATATATAAAACAATAAATGAATCAGATTTGTTATGTATTTAATCAAATATCAGTTTCACAATAAAAGGATATATTCAGTCTGAGGTGTTTTACCGCAGCGGGGCGCTAACAGTTAGCCTGTTCTTCTTCTGTGGTTTCCGTCAGGGTCACATCAAAGGCTACATCTCCCAGCAGCACCAGAAGCTCGTGGTCAGTAAACAGAACCCGTTTCCTGCTCTGTCCTCCGTCTCATAGACTACGTTACCCACAATCCCCTCTGCTCTCTCCTCCATCTCATAGACTACGTCACCCACAATCCCCTCTGCTCTGTCCTCCATCTCATAGACTACGTCACCCACAATCCCCTCTGCCCTGTCCTCCGTCTCATAGACTACGTCACCCACAATCCCCTCTGCTCTGTCCTCCCTCTCATAGACTACATCACCCACAATCCCCTCTGCTCTGTCCTCCGTCTCATAGACTACGTTGCCCACAATCCCCTCTGCTCAAACATTCTTTATTTTGTACCGGAAACCTTT
>NW_011348162.1:0-3362 GCF_000735185.1 Notothenia coriiceps
CACTAGATGCTAACAACAACCCCCGTAACTCTCTCTGTCTCTCTCTCTCTCTGTCTCTCTCTCTCTGTCTCTCTCTCTCTCTCTCTCTCTCTCTCTCTCTCTCTCTCTCTCTCTCTGTCTCTCTCTCTCTCTCTGTCTCTCTCTCTCTCTGTCTCTCTCTCTCTCTCTCTCTCTCTCTCTCTCTGTCTCTCTCTCACACAGACCCTCCGTGAAGATGACCCCTTGCGTAAAAATAATAATAAACACATTTGAAAAGTGGGGGGGACACAAACGGGATTTTGAAAAGTGGGGGGGACATGTCCCCCCTGTCCCCAGTGGAAATTACGTACGTGTCCCTCGTCGCGGATGAAGTTGCGCAGGTCTCCGTGCTTCATGTAGGGCAGCACCACCAGGGGGGAGCCCACCGGAGGAAGGCAGATCCCCAGCAGAGAGAGCACGTTGGGGTGGGAGAAGTCCTTCATGATGATCCCCTCCTTCAGGAACTGGGACACCTCCTCCAGGTCCGTGATGCCTTTAGAGATAATGAGAGAAGAGCATTGGCTTTCTGTGGATGAGGAAAGGGTCAGCTTATACAACATGGATGGGAAAGATCTAAAAAGTGGACAAAATGGGACGCCCCTCCAGATCTGAGATTACATTTATAAAAAATGGAACAAAAAAACGTAGTCATTTTGGAGATGATAGTTATATGAATAGCTTGATATGAAGAAAGACGATTAGGAGAAGTACATTTCAAACTTTTAGGGAATTTAATAATTGCAAAAGAACACCATCCAGAATATTTGTGAATCTGCAAGAGGGGGATTCTTGCCATTCATTGTTTTTCTATATTATTCTCTGTACGCTGTGTATCTGTGTGTCTGTGCCATCTTCTTAAAATGTGTAGATTAGTTCGAAAGCAAGTACAGTATTTCTAAAAATACATTTCAGACTCAAGTGGAGTGGACAATCCTTCCTGAATGTCCTCACCCCGACCTGACCCCACATAAACTCCCATTTTGCAGATTGCCTCTCTGCCTCTGACTCGGCTGTAATCTGATTACTCTGGAGCTATTCATCTGAGGCTCGACCCCAAAGACGGAAAAGAGATGACATCTGATTTCAGAGCCTCAATCTGTCCACTAAAAATGACATCATTGCTGTGCGGACGCTCCATCATACACCCCTCATTGAGGAAGTACTGTCTACAAAAGAGGGGGTTTGTCCTTAAAGAAAATGTATTTACGCGTGCGCCATAAGATGGAAATGTTAATAGTCTTGGGCGATTATCAAACACTTGTCACTGAGGAAGTTCTGTCTACATAGGCGAGTTGTCGTTAAACCAAAACCCCATAAATTATTTAGTTTATCCGGTTGATTTTCCTTAGGTTTCAACAATCAAACATATTACAATACATTACATTTATCCAAAGTGACTTACATACTCAATACTGTGGACAACCCCCTCAGGAGCAATTAGGGGTGAAGTGTCTCAGGGACACAACGACATGCTGACTGCAGTGGGGTTTGAACCTGTGCCCCTGATCCCAACACATACGCACAACCCACTGCGCCACACGCCTCCCTACATATAAAGAACAATGGCTTTTCCCTCGTAGTAAAATGTGTATACCTTTGTTCCGGGGCCTAATCACCTCTCCAATAAATACCAAATCCCCTGGTGCATCAAGAAGAAGCACTAAAAAGTACTCAAATTAGCCAAAACTTATGATCAAATTCCTTTATTCAAACCAGCAAGACAATACATGTTACACTATTAAGTTATACAAACCATAACCAGCTCCAAAACAATCCATATTCAGCTATGTGTCTTAGTAAAAAACATCACTTTCAGATATAACAAAAGACCCAGTGACACGGTGCCCTGAGAAATCACTAAACCTAATAAAAAGGTCCCAAATCCCAGAGGACAGGACCCCTGCAGTTAGACCCCCCCCTCTCCATATCATAGCAGCATCAATCTCCCTGGTCATGTGACAGGTTACACGATTAGAGGAGACCCTAATGCCGTCCTCGCCATCGGACCCTCGTTCATCACCATCCGCCCAGAGAGGATGAGATGAGACCCTTAATGCTATTGGAGCGTTGTGATATCATGCATTAAGTATGGACGTTTATTGTGATGTAGGAGGAGGTGGATGTGTTTGGACAAGGAGAAGGTGTGTTGTGAGGGTTAGGGTCACTAAAGAAAAAACAATGTGAAATATCACTTTAGGAGGAATTTGGGTAAATCTTAGCTTAGATTTGACATAACGACGGCTTTGGATGTAGTTATCAAATTGTAATTCTGCAAGAAAGCCTGTCTTTGAAAGCATTTTTAAGATCCAGAGACAAATACAGCAACAAACTGTAAGTTAGTTATACTTAATACTCAATACAAATGAATATTTCTGCTGTTCCTGAGCAAAAAACTTTAACAATTGTAACTGCAGGTATTTAAAGGTCCCATGTCATGGCCATTTCTACTGATCATAATTCCATTGTTGAGGTCTACTAGAATAGATTTACATTGTTCAATTTTCCAAACTCACATTGGTTTCTCATACAGCATCTCTGTATAGTATGTGTATTCAATCTCTATCCTAAACGGCTTGTTGGAGCTCCTGCCCCCCCCTCCCTGTGAGCCCAGTGGCCGTCAGCGAGACAGCGAGACACAGCAAAACCCAGCCCGAAACACACACCCGCAGTCTGGCTGGGAGTTTGTGTGTGTGCCCAGGCTGAGTTCCGCTGTGTCTCGCCGACCCCACACCAGTGAGCCAGCTCACAGTGTCCCGCTCCTCGCAGCAGCGAGCCTCGCAACGTCCCGCCGAGTGTGTGTGTGTGTGAGGAAGTCTGCTGATTGGTCCAAACGTAACGGCTCCGCAGATTGGTCAATTTGGAGCCGTTACATTACGTCACTGTACCCAAGAAGTAAACAATTGAAAAAGAGAAATGTCCAACGAGGCGTTCTGGGGCAGCACAGACAGGTCTTCTCTGTGTTAGAGTTTTACTCGCTACGGGGTGTACTTTGACTCTGCAGACCGCTTACATGCAGAAAAACCTTCATAACACACAAGGGGACGGGTAAAACCAGAAAAGCATGACATGGGACCTTTAAGACATCTTAAAACAATGTAGTTACCATGTGTATATTTAAAAATCGACCTATGGGTACAAATAAATAACCTGAATCTGATATTTGAACATGTGTGCCTGGTATTGCAGAGCATAAGAGTTTCCGGGAAATGTGTCTGCTTTCAATCCGCGTACTGTTCCAGATTTTCACATAAGGTCCTGTCATCTAAGTATTTATGGGAACCAGAACTAAAACGGGCGTTGAGATACAAAACACACAGTTATGAGAAAGAACCTGCATGGTGATT
>NW_011348163.1:0-1655 GCF_000735185.1 Notothenia coriiceps
ACGCTTTTATCCAAAGCAACTTACATACTCAATACTGTGGGCAATCCCCACAGGAGCAATTTGGGGTGAAGTGTCTCAGGGACACAACGACATGCTGACTGCAGTGGGGTTTGAACCTGTGCCCCCCTGATCCGAACACCAACGCACTACTCCACTAGCCTCCCTCACATATCTGATAACAAATAGAAATCTCTACTTCAGTAGCACGAAAACCTTCCAGTTCAATTCCTTTATATATCCTGAAGCTTTTTACAGAGGGGTTTGATCATTTATTAATAAAAGTCCAATAAATATCACAATGTAATACTACAAATAAGACCAGTTGGATTTTCTTGATAGCTGTGCCAGTATTTTCTGATTCACAGGGTGATACAAAGAGATTTCTTCAGTAAGACCATTTGACTCAACAAAAAGTCCCAAAATCAAACTAGAATTTCGAAATTAAAACCTTGTTTATAGTGGGGGGGTTTTTAACAGGAGGGTAATTCATGCAAAGTTAGAATGTTTTGAAGCCAGAAGCCTGAAAACACTGATATAAACCTGTAAAACCAGAGCAAAAAATAGCAAGTCTATCTAAATATTTACAGTAGAAAGGACAGGAGCCACAAGAATACCTAATATAACATGTTCAAGATAATTCACCACAATATTACAGTAGCAGAAAACATATATGGAATAAACCATAAAGTAAGAACAGAATAACACAACAATCCGTCACCATTACGGGACGATTTACAGCTATCTTTAACCCAGGTTAAAGCAACACATTATATATTTCTGAGCCTTGTCTCTGAGCTAAATGTCATCAAACTTTCTCTTTATTATAATGTTTGTAATAATAAGAGAAAGCTATGCTAACATAACTAGCATTAGCTTATGTAGCTGGGGGCTAATCTAGACATATTTGTAATAAAAACATACGTACAGCAGTGAGCCCGTGCCCAGAAACCAACACCGCCAAACAAGAGTAACAATCCGGGAGATCTCCGAAGATAAAGAGGAATAAATGTGAAGTTATTCACTCTCAGATGGGACCATAGGATGTGACATGTAATTCACTTTAGCTCAGGTGGAAATCACACAATGCATTGTGGGAGTTGTGACGTGACGTAAGAGCTTCAAATCAAAACAAGGAAATGCGGCGCAGGAGTTTTTTTTTCTCAACTTTATTATACAACTATTCCAATACCTCAGAAAAGGGCACAACAACAACATAATTACATTAATTCAAAACTGAGGGCATTATTAACAGAAAACTGAAAAATGTATAGGTTGTTTTAATTGCACATTTTCTCGAAGGCAGAAAACCGTCTTGAAAAGCTTTGTTTTATTTTCATTTTTCAGAACTAACCATAGACTGTATACTAACCAGAGGTGGGAGAAGTACTCAGATATTGTACTTGAGTAAAAGTAGAAGTACTCAGATCTTGTAGGCCTACTTGAGTAAAGGTAGAAGTACCAGAGTGTAGGAATACTCTGTTACAGTAAAAGTCCTGCATTCAAAATGTTACTCATGTAAAAATAGAAAAGTATCAGCATTAAAATATACTTTATACTTTTTTATACCTGAATTTACTCCAGGTGGAACTAAAGTCTGATTTAACACTTGATTATATTTCACATCATTCATCCACATCTGTAAAGTTTCTAAAGGT
>NW_011348164.1:0-2078 GCF_000735185.1 Notothenia coriiceps
TATACTTTATTAATCCCTGTGGGGAAATTGTTTCTCTGCATTTGACCCATCCTAGTGTTAGGAGCAGTGGGCTGCCATTATGTACGGCGCCCGGGGAGCAGTGTAGGGAACGGTGCCTTGCTCAGGGACACCTCGGTAGCACTTGGTCTCGGTAGCACTTGGTCTTGCTGGGACTTGAACTGTTGACCTTCCAGTTGCCAAGCCAAGTCCCTATCGACTTCGCCACCACCACCGTTTGTCTTTTTGAAAGCTAATGCACTTGCAGAACTCTGGCTTTTTGGTTGATTGCACTTATGGAAGTTAAGTTATTATTAACAGCCCATAACTCATTTACCTTAAGCATCTTTCAGCTCATTGCTTTGGTTAGTAAACGAAGAAACAAAACAAGATGTTGGTCTTCTCTTTTAACACTTAGACTGTTATAACCTTCCTGTTGTTCTCGAGTCAAGTTTGACCCGTTCCAAAGTGTCGGGATAAAGGTTGATTTAATGTCAGTGGCAGAAAAATAACATGGTTGCTTTTATACTACGTTTCAGCACAGGAGAAGAATAATGATCACTCTCATTAGGTTTTGAAATGTCTAGCATCTGTGGTCTTCTGGGGTCAATTTGTAAAATCTTTAGAACAAAGAAAAGTGTTTTCTAGCTCAGAAATGTGCTTTTCTTTTTTTAAATGATGGTCCAAAGTGGAGACAGCATGTGGTCAAAATAACGTGGTTTAAAAGGTGTAACATAGATTTGGATGATTATTAACACTTTATACTTTATAAAAAGTCTAACAGGGAGGACAACAGTTGATAGGAAGACAAGGGTTAAAGATTTATGCAGATGTGTTGTTGGCGTTAAAACTAACCTGCTGTAATTTACCTCAAAATGTGAATTTATTTCTATAAACAAAGTACTGTGTGCTTTAAATGCGTTTTCAAAACATTTCTTTGGCAGGCAAACGTAATCAGGATTTACATTTAATGCAATTCAAGGGTTAATAAGCCAAACAGATACCTCTTTATTCACATTTAGCTTCTCACTAATACAGAAACTCCCCCAGTCATGGTGTCCACAGAGTGTCATTTACCTTTTTAGTTAATAAAACGTAGGACATGCTTTTTGTAATTCCACTTCCAGGATCAAGCCCCACTCTGCCTTCACAGATATCACAGGTGTGAATGCTGAGCGGATCTTTTTAACTCAAAAGGAGAAAAAGGCGTCGCTATAATGAGTTTCTTTTGAGCGGTGACTCAGAGAGAAAGCGTGAAATGAACAACGAAACCAATTCAGGATTCCCTCAATGAAAGCCTTTAATCCCAGATGAGTTGCTCTGATCAGCGACTCTCAAACATACACCCCTTAACTCCCAAACTACCACCTTAACTCTCAAAATACCTCCTTAACTCTCAAAATACCTCCTTAACTCTCTAAATACCTCCTTAACTCTCCAAATACCACCCTAACTCTCAAAATACCTCCTTAACTCTCCAAATACCTCCTTAACTCTCAAAATACCTCCTTAACTCTCCAAATACCACCATAACTCTCAAAATACCTCCTTAACTCACAAAATACCTCCTTAACTCTCCAAATACCACCTTAACTCTCGAAAATACCTCCTTAACTCTCAAAATACCTCCTTAACTCTCGAAAATACCTCCTTAACTCTCAAAATACCTCCTTAACTCTCGAAATACCTCATTAACTCTCAAAATACCACCTTAACTCTCCAAAATACCTCCTTAACTCACAAAATACCTCCTTAACTCTCGAAAATACCTCCTTAACTCTCAAAATACCTCCCTAACTCTCGAAATACCTCATTAACTCTCCAAAATACCTCCTTAACTCTCAAAATACCACCTTAACTCTCAAAATACCTCCTTAACTCACAAAATACCTCCTTAACTCTCCAAATACCTCCTTAACTCTCAAAATACCTCCTTAACTCTCTAAAATACCTCCTTAACTCTCGAAATACCTCATTAACTCTCGAAATACCTCCTTAACTCTCAAAATACCACCTTAACTCTTGAAATACCACCCTAACTCTCGAAAATACCTCCTTAACTCTCGAAATACCTCCCTAAC
>NW_011348165.1:0-5319 GCF_000735185.1 Notothenia coriiceps
TTATTATTTACGGAAAAAAGTAGTTCCGTTACGTAACGCCGTTACAAGTAACGCGTTACTCCCAACACTGGTAGAGAGTAGAGAAACTAGAGAGTAGAGAAAATAGAGTAGAGACTAAAGAGTAGAAACTAGAGAGTAGAGACTAGAGAGTAGAAACTAGAGAGTAGAGACTGAGAGTAGAAACTAGAGAGTAGAAACTAGAGAGTAGAAACTAGAGAGTAGAGACTAGAGAGTAGAAACTAGAGAGTAGAAACTAGAGAGTAGAAACTAGAGAGTAGAGACTAGAGAGTAGAGACTAGAGAGTAGAGAGTAGAGACTAGAGAGTAGAAACTAGAGAGTAGAGACTAGAGAGTAGAAACTAGAGAGTAGAGACTAGAGAGTAGAAACTAGAGAGTAGAGACTAGAGAGTAGAAACTAGAGACTAGAGAGTAGAGACTAGAGAGTAGAAACTAGAGAGTAGAGACTAGAGAGTAGAAAGTAGAGAGTAGAGACTAGAGAAACTAGAGAGAAGAGAGACTAGAGAGTAGAGAAACTAGAGAGTAGAAACTAGAGACTAGAGACTAGAGAGTAGAAACTAGAGAGTAGAAACTAGAGAGTAGAAACTAGAGAGTAGAAACTAGAGAGTAGAGACTAGAGAGTAGAAACTAGAGAGTAGAGACTAGAGAGTAGAAACTAGAGACTAGAGAGTAGAGACTAGAGAGTAGAGACTAGAGAGTAGAAACTAGAGAGTAGAAATTAGAGAGTAGACAGTAGAGACTAGAGAGTAGAAACTAGAGAGTAGAGAGTAGAGACTAGAGAGTAGAGACTAGAGAAACTAGAGAGAGAGTAGAGACTAGAGAGTAGAGAAACTAGTGAGTAGAAACTAGAGAGTAGAGACTAGAGAGTAGAAACTAGAGAGTAGAGACTAGAGAGTAGAGAGTAGAGAGTAGAGAGTAGAAACTAGAGAGTAGAGACTAGAGAGTAGAAACTAGAGAGTAGAGACTAGAGAGTAGAGACTAGAGAGTAGAGACTAGATAGTAGAAACTAGAGAGTAGAGACTAGAGAGTAGAAACTAGAGACTAGAGAGTAGAGACTAGAGAGTAGAGACTAGAGAGTAGAGACTAGAGAGTAGAGACTAGAGACTAGAGAGTAGAGACTAGAGAGTAGAAACTAGAGAGTAGAGACTAGAGAGTAGAAACTAGAGAGTAGAGACTAGAGAGTAGAGACTAGAGAGTAGAAACTAGAGAGTAGAGAAACTAGAGAGTAGAAACTAGAGAGTAGAGAGTAGAGACTAGAGAGTAGAAACTAGAGAGTAGAGACTAGAGAGTAGAGAACTAGAGAGTAGAAACTAGAGAGTAGAGACTAGAGAGTAGAAACTAGAGAGTAGAGACGAGATAGAAGGTAGAGACTAGAGAGTAGAGACTAGAGAGTAGAGACTAGAGAGTAGAGAGTAGAGAGTAGAGAGTAGAGACTAGAGACTAGAGAGTAGAGAAACTAGTGAGTAGAAACTAGAGAGTAGAGAGTAGAGACTAGAGAGTAGAAACTAGAGAGTAGAGAGTAGAGAAACTAGAGAGTAGAGAAAATAGAGAGTAGAGACTAAAGAGTAGAAACTAGAGAGTAGAGACTAGAGAGTAGAGACTAGAGAGTAGAGACTAGAGAGTAGAAACTAGAGAGTAGAGACTAGAGAGTAGAAACTAGAGAGTAGAGACTAGAGAGTAGAGACTAGAGAGTAGAAACTAGAGAGTAGAGACTAGAGACTAGAGAGTAGAAACTAGAGAGTAGAAACTAGAGACTAGAGAGTAGAAACTAGAGAGTAGAGACTAGAGACTAGAGAGTAGAAACTAGAGAGTAGAAACTAGAGAGTAGAGACTAGAGAGTAGAGACTAGAGAGTAGAAACTAGAGAGTAGAGACTAGAGAGTAGAGACTAGAGAGTAGAAACTAGAGAGTAGAGACTAGAGAGTAGAGACTAGAGAGTAGAAACTAGAGAGTAGAAACTAGAGAGTAGAGACTAGAGAGTAGAGAACTAGAGAGTAGAGAAACTAGAGAGTAGAGAAACTAGAGAGTAGAAACTAGAGAGTAGAGAAACCAGAGAGTAGAGAAACTAGATGATTCCACGGAGAATCACAGATAACGCTGACAGTCTGGAGGAAATCCAGTTTGATGCAAAGTGAATGAAAAGAGAAGCCAAGCGTTATGAAGAAACAGGCGGAAAAAGAAAATCTGATTTTTATTAACGGAAAGTACATTTTTATTAGACGGACGGTCAGTGTTGGGTTTCTGGAACCTCGGCAACAAACTCTTATTTCACACCGGAGCAGGAGGGTCACTCTAAACATGTAAACCATTACAATCACTAACACATCAGAATGAGAATCCCTTTGTTCGTCCCACAGGAGGAGATGTACCTTTTTACAGAAGAGTTTTTTTCTTTTGTTTAAAAAAAAAAATGTATTCTACTATTTCAACATTTAGACAATCTATACATCCGACAATCAAACAGAATTAGTAGAAATAAGGTATGAGATGAACTTAATGCACATGATATTTAAAATAAAAATGAACAGTTATTACAATTGACAAAGTACACATTTGGGTAGAGAAGCAGCAGCAGTGTTTATAAAATAAATTAAGTGTAACATTTAGACTAAACCTAAGAACCCAAATAGTTTCTCCATGATTTCCACGTTGTTCCTTCTCTGCGTTGGTTTGTTAGCGTCTCCTCTCTGTGTCTCCTCTGCTCGACTCGTTCTTTCCATCCTCGCTCCGTCTTTCCGCGGTCGTCTGTGTTTTCTGTGCCAAGGGACGTCAGCCCAGAGAAACACACTCAATGAGAGCTGTGTTTCCCTCATTAGCAGCGAGGGAAAGCCCCGTCTCTGCCTCACACACACACACACATAGAGAAACACACACTAAGCTGCACACAGGCAGGTGTACGTATACACACGCACAAGCACACACACACACACACACACACACACACACACACACACACACACACACACACACACACACACACACAGAGAAACACACACTCAGCTGCACACAGGCAGGTGTACACACACACACACACACACACACACACACACACACACACACACACACACACACACACACACACAGGCTCTTTTATGCATGCAGCGGTGTCAGTTTCTGGTCTTGGAGATGTGAGGCTCCAGATGTGCTGGAAAGCTTCTTTATTCTGTCGACTTCATTCTGCGTAACGCTCCTCTCATCGTCTGTTTGTGTCGCTCTGACTCTCGCTGCTGACAGTTGATGGACTGGAAGGCAGAGGGACAATTACAACGAGATCAGAGAGTTTTTCAATATAATTTGACTTACAGTATTTTGAGTTCTGCGAAAAAAGTAACATTTTTGAAAAAAAGTAAAATCTAAATTCTGAGAAATACTTCTAATACAAACAATTCAGATTTCTGAAAAGTCAAAATTCGAAGAAAAATGTAAACTTTAATTGAATTTTTAAAAAATGTTTTAAAAAAGAAAACCTTAAAAGATTTCTGTAAAACTACAAATTCTAAATTCTGATAAAAAAAAGGTGTAAATCTTATTAAAAATTGAATTGTAGGAAAAGTTTAGAAATCTAAGAAAAAAGTCCAAATTTGAGAAAATAAAAAATTCAGAGTAAAAAGACACATTTCTTAGAAAGAGTTCAAATCTGAGAAAAAAGTCAGAATTCTGATAAAAAGTAAAAAAGAATGTTTAAAAAAAAACTCAATATCTGGTTTACAATTTGTACAAACAGCTGTGCAGTGTTTTAATGGAGAGGGTGGAATCAGCTGGACTGAAACTGTCATAATAATGCATGAAATAACAAAAGGTCCATTTCCCCTTAACTTAATGTTTTTAGACTGCAACTCTCATCGCGCCATTTTCAGTGATAAAGCTAAATGAAGCCACCGTACAATAAAGGGTTAGCATTGTTCAATATTGGTGATTAGAGTCCTAAAAGGGTTTTTGAATGTGTTTTTCGTTCCATAAAGCACATTTAATTGCCTTTGTTTCTGAAATGTGCTATAAATAAATAAATAAAAACGTTTTTAATTTGAGAAATGTGCTAAATGTAATCTTATTTTTCAGGGATGTTCACCTACATGAAGGACTCTCGCTGCCATTGGTTCAGCAGCTGGAAGTGTGACAACTATTCAGAGTACCAGTTAGTCGGGACTGTATCCTTCATCAAACACACACACACACACACACACACACACACACACACACACACACACACACACACACACACACACACACACACACACACACACACACACACACACACACTGTTCTCTTTAACTCCCCACCCTCTCTACTTTCACACACTATAACATTCCTCTCTTCTAAACCCCAGAGGAGTAGGAGATGCTATATGATGTGTTTTTAGGCTGTGGTTCTGCACACTGAACGCCTTGTCGTATTACATATGGTTTTATTCAGAAGAGAATATAGAATAAAACAGATAAGGTTTCACGCTGGAACATTTATCCAAAACAGAACGACCTCAGTGATTTTATACATTCTTAAATAAGGGATAGTGTGCAGCGAGGCGGACATTAATGAAAGGAGAACACAGACGCTGCACATTGTAACGCTCATTACACGACTACATACTTAATAAAACAACAACTTTACCGTCAATATAGATTTTAGAAGACATTATTGTATATATAAAATAGTCTGTTCCCTTCAGTGTTTGTTTACTTCCTGTCTGTCTTATTCTGCTGTTCCCCTTAATGTTTACTTCCTGTCTGTCTTCTTCTGCTGTTCCCTTTAGTGTTTACTTCCTGTTTGTCTTCTCCTGCTGTTCCCTTTAGTGTTTACTTCCTGTCTGTCTTCTTCTGCTGTTCCCTTTAGTGTTTACTTCCTGTCTGTCTTCTTCTGCTGCTGTTCCCTTTAGTGTTTACTTCCTGTAAGTCTTCTGCTGCTGTTCCCTTTAGTGTTTACTTCCTATCTGTCTTCTTCTGCTGTTCCCTTTAGTGTTTACTTCCTATCTGTCTTCTTTGTGTTTACTTCCTGTCTGTCTTCTTCTGCTGTTCCCTTTAGTGTTTACTTCCTGTCTGTCTTCTTCTGCTGTTCCCTTTAGTGTTTACTTCCTGTCTGTCTTCTTCTGCTGTTCCCTTTAGTGTTTACTTCCTGTCTTCTTCTGCTGTTCCCTTTAGTGTTTACTTCCTGTCTGTCTACTTCTGCTCTTCCCTTTAGTGTTTACTTCCTGTCTGTCTTCTGTTGATTTCGTCCAGCACTCTGTCTTTAAACTTCTTTCCTTCCCTTGCACTGTTTTTCGTTTCTTTGCTTGTGACAGTTTATCCTTCTGTCTAGAGACTAGAGAG
>NW_011348166.1:0-5121 GCF_000735185.1 Notothenia coriiceps
TTGTGAGGTTACTGTTTTATTGTTTACATTGACAAGATACAAAGAGATTATTTGTTAAAGCTGGATTTTCTATTTTCTACTATTTCATATATTTTGTTATTTATTTTTGTCCAGTAAGACTTGAAAAGAGAGCTATTATTTTGTTACGGGTTGATGTTTAAGTTATTCTTGTGCATTTGAGATTTGTCAGAGATAATTCTAGGTATAATAAAGCATGTTGATTGTTGAGTAACCTTGGTTTGGTGTGTCTTTGGTTATAGAGAGATATTATTGTGTTATACAGTAAAATAATATAAATAATAATTGTATATCCATACAGAGGAGGCATACTTTAAAACAATAAGGCATCTTTGAGTAAACGTTGAGTATCATTAAGTATCTCGAGGCTGGGGGCAGCATGTCCTCTTTTTTGGAAATCAAAATATGGTCACCCTACTTTAGTTCAGTTTCCATTGTCACATAAGACTGATCCAGATAGCTCCTGAATGTTTTCCTATCTGACCTTGGCTGTCCTCTGTCTCCTGATATCTGTATATTTTGCTCAGTATATCTCTGCTCCCGCTGTTGCGTCGGCGTGTTCTCCTGCGTGTTGGCCATGTGTTGCACTGGAACCTGGAACCAGACTGAAACACACCGCTAAGACTTCAGCCGAGCACGTACGAACTGCGCATGCTTGAGTGGCAATAACTCTCCTTACCAGCAGGCGGCGGTAGTGTGTATTCGTCATTCAAAACAGGCAACAACCGGAAGACAGACTGTGTGATAACCTAGAGAAGAACAGACTGTGTGAACAAACAACAAATAGCGTGTGCGTTCTATTTTCACTCTACAATGAGAAGCTCATGGGGGATTTCCCGAACCTGTGTCGAGAGCTGGGGTTCAATTAAATCTCAGATTTGCCTTCTTAACAGTTTGTTTACGTGCCTCACTTCCGTTTCACTTCTCATGCACTGATTCGCTAGCTGAACAGCCAATCAGAGTGATTTATTTGGCCCGACTGCCCGACCCGACGCATGGCCGATTCAACATGCGTCGGCCATGAAAGGCCAAATAAGGCGTGTCACGGCCGACGGTGCGGGACACACCAAATTGAGTTTGGGCGACAGGGCACGCTTCGTCGTCCGACTAACGAAAACGGCCGATTTCGGCCTGGTGTGTCAGGGCCTTAAAGGGTGAGACATCTCTAAGTGGTTGACCAATCAACAACATAGCCAGCCAGCTAACCAATCAGTGTAGACTGGGCTCTGGTTTCAGACAAGAAGTGCTGCAGCATAGGCAGCATAAGAAAAATAAAGAGCTTTTTGAACATTACAGCATGGAGACATGTCACAGTAGAGGCACAAAATACAATTATGAACCTGGAAATTAGCATAATAGGGACCCTTGAATACCTCAAAATTGTGCCTCAGTCAGTAATTGTAGTTACAGTCCACCACTGCCTGAGCAACAACTGCAGATGAAGGAGACACATGGTATATGTAGAGCTTTATTCTAAAACATAATATACATTTAATGGACTGAATTAAGTCCATTAACACAATCTTGTTCAGTACTTGAAGAGATGTAGAGAGAATAAAGCCCCTCTTTTTCCAATAACAGTGTCAACCTCTGGTCATGGCATCTTTACATAAGGCAGAAAATCATCATTTTGTTTAAGAGGATCTCATTCAAGGCCTCTTAAAATAGGTCAAACTCTGATACAATAAACTGAGAAATAAATGGTGTCCAGTGATATCTACTGGACCCACAGGACTGTAATACTGCACATCCTCAAGCTTAATTACATTATCTGTTTTAGGGTTTTGCAACTAGCATAATATGGACTGACAAAATAAATATAAATAAGGGCAACTTTGTCAAATTATTTTCAAAAAGACGTTATTAAAAATCTAACACTTTTAGATCCCACCCATTTGTTTTACACATTTTTTCACATGCTGTGCTTATTACTAAACTGACTTTTAAATGTCATAATGACCTGTGTTTCAGTTATACAAGATGGACAGAGAAAGAAAAAAGTAATATTTCCACTAAGCGCCCTGTCACTTCCTGCTCATGCATGTTGAAGTTAAAGAAAGACATGCGCTGCAGGTCAGTTGTGAGCAGCAGGGCTGTCGTCATGGCAGTTGCTCAGTCAGGTCCAAAAACAAACCAACAGCCTGACTCAACAAAAAAAAATAAAGACAGGAAAGGCTCCAAAGCAAGGCAAGTGCCAGGAAACACTAAGGGGTGTCAGGTGAAATTTTGTCCTGCTCAGGCAACACATTTAGAGAAAATGTAAAGATTAACCACACAATGAGAAACCAATCACTAACAGCTAACAGTTTCTTAAACTGTCAATAATTTAACTAAAACTGCTGTCTATGAAAGCAGTTTAAGAATAACGGGTTTGATATTTAGAATTGTATAAAATGTGTTATCAACATACCGATTTTAATTTATAGTTGTTTCTTAAATTTCATTTAATAAAAACAGAATTGAACTCGATATGAGCAGGATGCTAATTTTGTTGCAATGTCTTTTTTTATCACTTATCAGATTGCTATTTTGGGGGAAATGTACTTAATATGTGTTATTATTAATAGGTTATTGTTTTTATTATTATTAATATCATGTTCTTTGGATTTAATGCAAGATAAATTTATTAAATGATATAACAATTAAGTAAAAAGATAATACCAAATATTTTGTAATTTTACAATGCACCATCAGAAAATTCTTAAAATTCTCAGTTTGAAAAATTGATTGAAGACATTTATAAAAACAAAGAGTGTTTCATTTGATGGAATTTAAGATTTTAACGATCTTCTTTGGTGTGTTAAGTATGCATTCAGGTGGGTCAAATCTCAAGAGTTTAATAATTTTCCAATCAAAGCATGTGAAAAACACTTAAATAAAACGAGAAGTAATCATCTCTAATCTTGTTTTTTCCCTCGACAACTGCTCCATTTTTCTGTGCAGTTTGAAGACACGAAGCGGCCCAGAGAAGGTTTTGAATCCAGCCTGACCGCAGCCCTGCTGAAAAGTAAACTAGCACTTTTGTGTAGTTTTGGTGGAGGAGATTTTCTGAAAGCATTTAACATTCAGGTGAGCGGATAAACTATCAGCTAATAAAGACACAAAACGTTATCTCTTTACATAAAACGTACATTTTATAATTAATCAAGGCCCATGCACGAGATTTTTATAATATTTAAAGCAAAACATACAAATCTTAAACCTCTGACCTATACGCAGTTACAGACAAAAAGACAGTGAGAAAAAAGACTCCAGCAAGCTTCTGTGGCCTACTGGCTATTCTATTAAGAATAAAGCACATATGGTGATCCACATAATACACATACATTTGCATAAGGCACATGAGAGAAGTGCAGAGGGGAATGTGTAGGAAGCAGGGTGGTTCAGGTCAGGGCTTTCTGCAACCCTCAAAGCGGGCCTTGTGGTTTGAATCAGTGTCCGTAGCCCTTTTATCCTCTTTCTATTTCCCGTAAAATTTCTTGTTGAGAAGGAAAATGAGCAGGTTGACATTGATGGTGGCTCTGTCGAAGAGCTTCATCACCGCCACACCTTCATACTGCAGCTGGAGGAGATCCTGAAAAACAGACGGGGAAAGAACAAATTAGCCACAATAAATAAACCAAATGTGTTTTCAGGTTTCAGACAGAGGGTGAAAAGAAGTGCTGCAGCACAGGCAGTATGAGAAAAATAAACAGCTTGTTGAACATTGAAGCATGGAGACATGACACAGTAGAGGAACTACATACAAATATGAACCTGAAAATGAGCATAATAGGACCCCTTTAAAAATAAGTCCTAGAATTACTGTAGGTACATTTAATTATTGACAATAAAACTCACTCAAGGCAGAATCGAGCTCAATGGATTCTTCCACGTATTAAAAGTGGTATTCTCCATTCAAGTCTTAATTAAGCTAAAGGTAGGTAGTTTAACAGTCACCAAGGAGTTTATAATGAGCTTACATCATTGAATCCAAGACATTCAATCAATTCAGTTAGTCCATCTACTTCCCTGGTGGAAAGATATAGAGATATGAAAGCGAAACAATACCTGATATTCCAACTGTAACGTCTCCAAGTGCACGCCCATGAACTTGGCCTTAACCTCGAAAACGCCGACAGTCTCTGCCGGAGAAATCTCAAAAATAGCATTTTTGAACCTGTAAAGAGTAAACAGGAAGGACAACATATCATTAATGTTGAGGAAAGATAAACCACACAATAAGAAACTGAGCAATAACGGCCATCTGATTTTTAAATTGTCAATAATTTAACTAAAGACTACCGTAATTTTCGGACTATAAGCCGCGCCTTTTTTCCCATTTTTCGACGCTGCGGCTTATATAACGGTGCGGCTAATCTATGGATTTTCACAGCTAACGGCCACTAGGGGACCTCCTAAATCTATGGATTTTCACAGCTAACGGCCACGAGGGGACCTCCTAAATCTATGGATTTTACAGGTTACAGTCCACCACCTTTAACTCTATGGGCTCTATGGCCGGTCCGTGCCCCCCCCCCTTAAGCGGCAGGCTCCAGCAGGAAAAGCTGGAGGCCGGAAAAGAGTGAGACAGGTAGCGCGCAAAGTAAAAGTGGAACCGAGAGTGGTCCGAGAGACAGAACGAGAGCAAGACAGACAGACATCACGAGAGCGAGACAGTTTGTCCCCGTACCACTGGTTGAAAACCACTGCAGTAGATCACTGCCGGTACGTGCGCTGGGAGCGCACCGTTTAAGTTTGAAAGTTGAAAAGTTTGTGTGTCTGAAACGCTATGTGATACAGTACAGTTTACACAGCACAGTACATGTTCTGTAGCTACTATTGCACTAAATGCTAACACTTGAATACGTTATGCAAATATGCAACTTGTTTGTTCAAATGTTAATAAATGGGAGCTTCCTCAAACAGCCATCTCTTTCCCGACAATCCCCTGTGTGCACGAACCCTTACATATGGTAATTAAACATTAAAACACCTGCGGTTTATAGTCCAGTGCGGTTTATATATGTACACATCATTCAATTTAGCTGCTGCGGCTTATATTCAGGTGCGCCTTATAGTCCGAAAATTACGGTAAACCTGAATATTTGATCACTGTTTTTT
>NW_011348167.1:0-3968 GCF_000735185.1 Notothenia coriiceps
CGTCGTTTCGTCCCGTCAAACATCTGCAGACACACTGACCCACTTCAGTTTCAAACAGAGGTGGAACAAGTTCTCTGTTACAAGTACAAGTCCTGGGTTTTTCTCAAATGCTTTCAGTTGCAGGATATTAACTTGTAACTGAGTCTTATATTCTGGTACTTCTACTTTTACTCAAGTACAAGATCTGAGTACTTCTACTTTTAGAATTTCTGAAACAGTATGGAGCTCAAAGGCTTTCTCTCTTGCCGGTTTACCACAAGGTGAATTCCTTTTCATTTCCTGCTTCTTCACACACATGCTCTCCAGTACAGGTTAGCTCTGAGTGTTAGCAATGCTAATGTAAACACCGACCATATTAGTTCAAAACATGTCTCATTGTTTCTGATAGCAACTTTCTGATTGGTCCGTGGGTGTAAAGCCCGCCCACATTTCATCTATGACGTCATATCGGACGTAAATCTGGATCAGCTCCGTTGTTCCCCCGTTTAGAGATGTGGGTACGGAGGAAAAGAGAGAGGGTTTTGTTTTCTGACAATTTGTGAGTCTCCCGACACACCGGGGACACACCGGGGACACACCGGGGACACACCGGGGACACACCGGGGACACACCGGGGACACATGTTGATGGATAAAAGACAGCAGAAAGTGCATTTTGCATGATAGGTCCCCTTTAAGGCGTTTAAAGAGAGCCACGTTTCTTACCCCGGGAGTTGTGGATCTTCACCAGCACCTCTGCGGGCTCCAGCAGGTCTCGGGTCAGGTACACCCGCCCCGAGTCTCGCTCGATCTGCACCGGAGAGTCGGCCTCGGAGAGCAGCTGGAACCAGCGCTGCTGGAACCTCTGATCCGGCACGGTGAACAGCAGGTCCCCGAGCGCCGCCTGCTGCGGGACCGACACGCTGAGCGCCACATCCTCCCTGACAGCTCGGGGTTTCCGGTGTTTTCCGGAGCGGTGCACGTTGAGGTGAAGAAACACCGGATCCCCGATCAGCGCCACGGATCCTCCGTCACGAACACACAGACGCAGAGTCGCCTGCAAACCAGAGGAGAGGAGGACTCTGAAGCGGATTCCATCAAGGATGATACGATACCATAATACTTCAATGGTCAGATCAAAACTGAAATGTGACTTGCATCAGCAGCTCCATGTGTAACATCAACAGACAAACATCAAGAAGACACATGAAAACAAACAACAAACATGGAACATAACAGCAGGATCAGTGAGAGCTGCTCAAAGAGCCTTCAGCGTGCATCTGATCTGGACTCAGCTCTGTGTTTACTGAGAGGATGGACTGGAGCACAAAGGATGCTTCAGGCGGACTATTGAGTCTCCATTAGATGGTAGACTTCAGATTCTCTGTCAGAGCATGCTTCGGGTCCCAGAGGATGCTGCTGGTCAGCCTCTAGAGTTATTATGGTCTGTGAGTCAGAAAGTCTCCTCTTCTGTTGCTCCTCTCTCACAATTTCACATCACTATCAGGTTAGTTGAAAGCAATAATATTAAGTTGAACCGAATAACCCTTTTTATTTAGAGTTAATATTATTGCTTTCAAATAACCTGATGCACTGATGTGAAATGTGTTGATGTAATACATTTAATTAAAGCCCGTTTTTTCAGAGCACCCTCTTTCCTTCACTTGCTTCTATATATTGTCCGAAACCTTATTATGTGCATTTAAATCTATTACAAACTGTGAGTTAAATTATGAAGCAAATCCTAAGCAGCATTTTAACTACATTTTTTATATGAAATATTGGTTTCTTTTTTTCACATTAAACTTAATTTAAAACACCTTATTGTTATTTATTTATTTTTGTTTCCATTTGCATTGCATTTGATTTTGAGGTAATCCATAAGAAATGGAAAGTAATCAGGTTTACATTTTGATACTCAGATGAGGTTACTGATGACATTAGTTAAAGGGTCTCCTCTCACCTGTCGGACCCCCAGCAGGGACCGGACCAGCCTAACCTGGCCGGTCTGCGGAGCCACGTGCAGCAGGTGAGACTCCGGTGACGCGTAAAAAGTGACGCGTCCGTTCCTCTCCGCGTCTCCATCCTTCGCGTTAAAGCGTGCAAGTTCGGTTCCTAGCGGCGTGAGCGCGTGCACCTCCACCGTCCGGTTCCCGCCGATGAACCGGGGGATGTTGTCGTTCCTGTCCGACACCTCCACCTGCACGGCGGCGGCCCCGCGCGGCAGCTGCACCGTCAGCTCGTACATGGCGATGAACTCCCGGTCCAGAGCTTTGGCGGAGACCAAACCCAGACGGTGGTCCCGGTGATGCACGAGCCTGAAATCCGACGCGTAATCCCCCGTCAGAGTGGCGTTCAGGTGGGATCCCCCGGGCAGCAGAATCCCGGACACCGGCGTCCCAACCAGGGAGTTCTCGGCGATGTGTCCGAAGTAGCGCGCGGACACCGGGAGCAGCAGCAGCAGCAGATGGAGCAGAACCGGTCCGGTGAGGGTCATGTTTCCATCAAACCCGGTTCCGGTGGAGAAGACAGCAAAGTGTCCGCCACAGCCTCAGGAGCGGAGTCTTATAATAATCAAAAAACGTGTTGAAAACAAAGTTCCCTGATGCTGATCCACGGACAGTCTCAGTCCATCAGTGCGCACACATCAGGAACATCATAAATATCCCGGTAATTAATGGCTCAATTAGAAAGACTTTTACGCACAAGAAAATCCGTCCGTTCTCCTCCGTGAGGCCGCGGGCAGAGACACAGGAAGTGGAAGAGGTGAAATATAAGAAATGAAAATATATCCCACTCTGATGGTGCTGCTCCGGAGAGACGGATCAGACTGACGGGCTCTCAGACTCCAGCAACTCCATGTGGCACTGCAGGCCCCGCCCACCCCGGAGGAAGGACCAATCACGTAGCAGGCATGGGTTTGAGTGGCAGGTCCCCGTGCAGGTCCCGTCCCCTGACATGCTGAGTCAGACAGTGTGTATTTATCTGAATTGATCACACAGGTAGAGATGCAGCTCGTCAGGAATGTGAGATTATTTTCTGCAGAACCTTCCAAAGGTTATATATATATAGGTCTGCTGTTAAGCTAAGATCTGGTTTATATGACTCTTTTTAAATGTACTATTTGCTTTGATAAAATGCTGGTTTTAGGACTCATTCCTCTCATTCAGCCACGTTTACATGGAGCCTTATATTCAGATTATAATTAGTTTAAAAGCCCTAACAAAATTAAAGCACTCCATAATTTTAACTTGTCTTTATACTACAAAATTATTAATTTACTTATTTATTTTCCTTTTTCTTATTTACATTTTAAATAAACGTATTTGTTCTTTTAGATATTTCTCTTTTCTTTCTTTATTCAGTAGTTTGTATTTAATGAAAGTGTTGTTGATTCTGGTCCTCACGGTGAGGTTGCGACGGCTTTTTTCCAGCTGCCCCCCCCCTCCTGAAAGTTCCCTGATGGAGGACTGTGAGCAGCGTGACCGATTGATTGGACGCTGCAGCCAAACCGACCTGCAGAGGATTAATTTCAAAAGCAGGTAAAATATCAAGTAGATTTCAGGAACCACGGTCACAAAGATCTCGACTGATTGGGAACAAACTCTGCGTGAAATGGATCTGCTTCCTGTCAATGAGCACTCTGGGTCTGCAAGAGAAAAGGGGTGCAGGAATGAGTCCTAAAACCTGACATGCCTTAGCATTTCAACACTTCCTGTCCCCTGGTCTGGAAGTCAATGGTTTTCTGAATGTGTTTTTATGTTGGCATGAAATAAGGTGTGTGGTTTACACAAGCTGAAGAGATTTTAATTCTACGACATCAAATACGTCAGTAAATACCCCACTGGTGAATTTAAAAATGGAGGCTCCCGACAAGTGTCTAAATGAGACAACTAAACGTCATCACGCCCAACATTAGCCACCTTTAGCTTAGCGGTGATGATGTGAAGTCATGTGACCGTGCTGTAGTTCCTTTATAGCCCAACATTA
>NW_011348168.1:0-4076 GCF_000735185.1 Notothenia coriiceps
CATTTTATTATAAAGTTGTTTATATTTACAGACCGTTGCAAAAACTAAGAAGCTTATAAACATCATGTTTAAAACTAAAAGAGCTTTGAAACACAATGAAAGATGTTAGGAGTTTTATTTGAGTTAATTTAAACTTTTTGTCTAAGAGATGCTGATTTGAAACCGTTGTTACATACAGTTACGGCATTTCCTGTTTCTGCCGGAGAGAGGGGAGGCCGTCCCAAAGCTTGCTGCTGTATTTACTCCCTCCATCTGACAGGAGGGAGCCTCATTGAGCTGCGAGTGTGGCTACAGACGGAGTTCACTCCGTCGAGGGAGTGGTTTGGGATTGGGCCGATATCTCCGGCGGTAGAGAAGACCCTCTCCAGTGTGGTTAATGTTTGCCGCCATTCTCCTGAACCGCTTCGCACTCACTGCGAGAAGAAGACACCGGCGTCTGTGTATCTAGAAATGCTCTACAGCGACACTAGCGGCTCGGCTGGCTGACGTAACCGCTCTTCATGCAGAGTGCCAGGCGGAACACGGGGGATTTGAATGGGAGTTAATGTATCGATACCCGCGGCTGAAATATCGATACTTTCTCGGGAAACAAAATATCGATATATATCGCAGGATCGATTAAATTGCACAGCCCTAGTGACGTGACCCCACTGTGGCCAGGGACAATACACGGCCAACTGTCCAATGCTGCGGTCCAAATAATCACTACGGTCCTGAGACGGGGAGGGGGCGTCCGGCTGAGGAGTAATCATTGACACGCCCAACACACCCAGATTATTTGCCGCTGCTGCTATCTGTGCTCCGAGACGGAATATTTTGTCAAAATACTCCAGCGTCTCTTGGTCACGAGGGAGCGGGGGCAGAGGCTTCTTACCCTCCGCCCAACCTGCTGCTTGTGGGAGCAGATGGGCTGCCAGGCTCTCATCAAGGGGGGTACGCTGGGACACCCTGTGTCCGTGCGGCCCTGCACCCTGAGAATTCCCACCATACCAGTCACTGGAGCCTTCGTCTTCAGCGTCTGCTGCCACGACGCCTACACACACTGCCAGATATCTGGCAACGGGGGCGAAACGAAAGCTGGCTGCGCCCGTCGGACCGTGCCGTAGAACCCCTGGTGGAGGCGGCTCACCTGCCTCGGCAGCAGTGGTGCGGGGAGCGGTAGCCCTAAGCGCTACGCCGCCATGGTCATCACCAGCTACAGTTATACAACTTCAGTGTGTGAACGCTTGCGTATCATTGCTGAGGGGAGTGCCCATAGAGTCCAGTAGAGGGCGGAGCCTGTGTGAGATAGAACAGTATGCATGTCAAAGAGAATATTATAGCCTCAGAGAAAACCTAAAGCTAATCCTCATACCTAAGTGCATAACATTGGATTTATTGGACAAGTTGTACTGACATGATGATTTATTACCTGCTTCAACATCAGCCAATCGGCTTGCAACCCGCTCACTGCGAGAGGGATCCAGGGACCCCTCCACAAAACACACCTGCTTTGCTGGAAATAAACACATTATGCTCTTTTAAACAGTAACATGTATTCCTGCTATTAATCCCCATTTTTTATAAATGGAACAGTAATCTGATTACATATTTTGTTTATGTAACTGTAGGTGAATACAGTTACCTTTTCTTATTTCCTGATTACATAAAGCCTTACTCTATTGTACATGTAATCTATAACTCCCTAAGCCTTCCCATGTTTATTATGTAACTACAAACATGCATATTTGATGTTAGGACCTGGGGGGACAGAGCCTTCCCCGTCGATGCCTCCTCCCTCCGAACTCACTCCCCAAACTCATCCGTGACTGCACCGCTCTCACCATGTTCAACTGCCACATCAAACTCATATTTTCAGAACTGCTTTTCATCTGTAATTAATGTTTTGTTTTACATATCTCAAGTGTGATTTACTCTTTAAAGGGTCTTTGAGTGTCTTGAAAAGCGCTTTATAAATAAAAACATTATCATTAATATTATTAGATGTCAAAACTTGTCTCACTGCTGGGATCCAAATTCAGCACAGCACAGGACAGAGGGGACTTCCAAAGGAAACAGGTGGATGTACAGGGGGGCGGGGGGGGGGCAGTCAGTATCAGCAGCAAGTGTTTGCATTAGCGTCACTTTGCAGGGTTATATAAAGAAATGTTGAATAGATAGAGATGAAAACTTACTTAATCAAGTACTGTACTTTGGTACCCATTTTATTTGATTTACTTGACCATTCCTATTTTACAATACTCTTACACCAAAACACATCTCTCAGGTAAGCTTTTACTTTTTCATTTGTCTGACAGTTTTAGTAACTTTTTACTGTAGAGTTTTTATTCCCCTTTCTCTCCAGAGAAAACAAGGAATCCATACAATAAAGAGCAGACAAAATAAGAGGACCTGATAAGTATTGAGAAAAATTCTCCTTTGTCTTAAGCTTAATAAAGTCTTTAAAAAAGCTTATTGGATTCCCTGGAAAATGCAACGTAAAAAAGCTAAAAACAGGGCTGTTTTTCTGATACATTTATGAAAACAATTATTTTTAGAGGTAAATGGTGAAATGCTACATGTACATTAATGCAGCACTAATATTAACTGAAGCTTTAAAGAAAGTACTTCCTGTTGTTTTTCTCTGTAAAAATAAAAAAAACAGACTGTGATCTGAGGTGGGTTTGGAAAATATTTAACGAGCAGGCATGCCATCTATACTCACTGGCGTTAGACGCACATTAAGGAGAGACAATATCTCAAAAAACAGGTTACCCACCTCCATTGTTTTGCAGCAGAAGCCTGGATACAATATCCGTGAATGAACTCAAGGCTGCCCTTCCTTCTTTTTTGAACAAACACTCTCCACTCACCATGTGAGGAGGAAGAAGGCTTAAGAGATTCCACCTCTCATAATCCACGTCAAGTCCTTATTGCCTCTTGGTTATTAAAAGTAAATGTTATATCGACATTTCAATCACTCTTCCTTATTGCTTCGTCCAAGAAACTGATGGTGAGCGATTGTAAGACTGAAGACGTGTTTTTTTCGGATTTAGGATTATGTAACATGTGAAGCTTATGTTGCCAGAGCAAAGGTCATTTATGGAGTTTAAGGTTTTGCACAATTTGAAATACACAAATGTAACCGATAACAATTTATATAAAGTGCCGGAAGAGGCAGAAAACCCATTCTGCTTATCTGCTACCCAAAATAATGTTAAAATTCTTAACTTTTTAAAACACAGAATGATTAATACAAACAAATAGGAATTCAATAGTGATGTCAAAGTGTTAGAACAACAATAAAATAGCAAATGTAAAAAGAAGGGAATGTTTGGTGGCCGACCCGTGCAAACACGCTACAACAACCCAGTCTCACGGCATTTCGTGTTATATTCACGATATTTAATCTATTGATTCGTGTTCACCAATATGATTTTCCCCTTTTTTTCGTGTCACACAGGGCGATTTTAAAAGCAATGTATTTCTATTGGTAGTATGTTTCGTGCCTACACCACGCCTTTTTGTCCGGTCGGGTCTTGGAAGACCGGAAGCCGTGTGGTTCATAAAAACATGTTCTTACTCAATATCAAGCCACGATTATTGTTTTTATTTTAAATCGTATAATTGCGGTCTTTTTTTCCGTCCGCGAGGAAAATAAATGGGGCTCAGAGTCTCAGAATACTGAAATCTGTATTTTTTTAATCTTTTTTTCCTTTTAATTTGTTATTATTTTCTAAATAACACACTGTTATTTACTCAACAATAACACACAATTATCCTTGTTTTTATTTATTTGTTTGATTCTATAATCTCTGGCTTTTTTGCCGTTCCTCTGGAACTGAATTTCAAAATAAAGTCACCGGAAACAGACGTAGGCCTATAAGGGACATTTCGAGCATCATTGTGATACACACCCACTGAACTGATTACCCAAGATCCTCAGCTATGGTTTAAGCTCGATGATTGGATGTTTTAGCCGCAATGCAAGTTGGGATATGGTGTTTATGCGATATGAAATCCGAAAAACATTTACAAATAAGAAAATAATACTTTAATCCGAGTGTGCTTGCTTTTCTCTTTGAAGTCATCACATA
>NW_011348169.1:0-5181 GCF_000735185.1 Notothenia coriiceps
TGTTAGATCTTCCAAAGAAATGACTCCAATAACATTATGCAGCATCCATCCATCCATCCATCCATCCATCTAATGAGCCATCCATCCATCCATTACTCCATCTAATGAGCCATCCATCCATCCATCCATTTCTCCATCTAATGAGCCATCCATCCATCCATTACTCCATCTAATGAGCCATCCATCCATCCATCTAATGAGCCCATCCATCCATCCATCCATTACTCCATCTAATGAGCCATCCATGCATCCATCCATCCATCCATCCATCCATCCATCTAATGAGCCATCCATCCATCCATTACTCCATCTAATGAGCCATCCATCCATCCATCCATCCATCCATTACTCCATCCATCTAATGAGCCATCCATCCATCCAGCCATCTAATGAGCCATCCATCCATCCATCCATTACTCCATCCATCTAAGCCATCCATCCATCCATCCATTACTCCATCCATCTAATGAGCCATCCATCCATCCATCCATCTAATGAGCCATCCATCCATCCATTACTCCATCTAATGAGCCATCCATGCATCCATCCATCCACCCATCCATCTAATGAGCCATCCATCCATCTAATGAGCCATCCATCCATCCATCTAATGAGCCATCCATCCATCCATCTAATGAGCCATCCATCCATCTAATGAGCCATCCATCCATCCATCCATTACTCCATCTAATGAGCCATCCATCCATCCATCTATGCTTCAAACTAACCACCCTTCATCCGTGTATCCGTCCGTCCAACCAACCAACCAACCATTAATTCATCCATACATCCTTCCTATTACCAGTCTGTCTGTCTGTCTGTCTGTCTGTCCATGGATCTTCGCTGGATCGTCTCTGGATCTTCTGCTTTTAGCGCAGTTATATCTTTAAGGACCTAATGATATAAAAAAAGGCTATTCAAATGGTTGTACGATAAAAACATTTACCAGCTAATGTACAGATGTTTCTTTCCCAATGGATCTCTACGGGAAAAGGCATTTTTGGGCCCAAAGACGCCAAGGACTCACACAGAAGTTGTAGTACCACAGTTTGGCCATTATGAACACTTGCTTCAACACAGCTCACATCCTTGTGACTTGTTACCCACCGTTTAGGACCATATCAACTTATAAAGTATTTAGTTATGAACACTTTTTCAGGTGGGAATCTGTGAATGGGTGTGTACCATATACTTTGATCTTAACGCCACACGGTGACCCGGCGGTAAGAAAAACCTCTGATCTGTTTTGTATTTTCAGTATGACCGCCTGGCCTTAAACGGTTTAATGTCTGTAACTTGTTTTGACAGCAGGAAATCTCGTGTTCGGTCAGCCTTACCCAATCAAACGTCTCAGCTGTCAGTCATCACCACTTGTTTATTATTTCTTTTATAAAACACAAAAGGAGGAATAACGTGACATAAAACAGACAGAACGCGGTTTGGCAGGAGCTTCAAAGGGGAGAAGGTTGAATCAAAGTGTAACAGTGTTTTAGATTATGGGAACATACTGAAGGGATATGTAACGTATATGATGTTTTCTCTGGAGGCTGTCACAGGTTAAACTAACGTTGTGTTTCTCTCTGCTCTTGGTAGGATCCATGTTTTGGTTCGACTTCTTTCTCTGGAACATTTTGACACCAGATGTCGGGTTTTTACTGCCTCATTAGTGCTTCCGATGAAAGCAGGATTTCTTCTCAGATTTGAGGAGAGGTTCCTGGAGGTCAATCACTATCTCACTGTTATATAAATGTTGCATCGTCCATGTCTTTTCTTCACTTGTTTATAGCACATACTGTACATCTGTTCAAAATCTAAATATGTATATAATATTACAATAAGGAGTATTTTATTCCACCGTACAGTATGACATTTTATTCATGTTTTTTCAACTTCTATAATATATAATGTAATTATTCCTGTATTTTTATTTGCACCATTGTGTCACTTAAATTATTTTATGTCATTTTAAAGAGGCCCTATTCTATGTTTTGAGCTTTTCACTTCACTGTAGTGTGTTCGGTTTTAGTGCATGTCTGCAAAGACTAAAATCCCAACGTTCTGGAACATAATGATATCACAATTTATTACATGGTTTAGTTGAATACTCGATTCTGATTGGTCAATTCAGAACACGTGACAAGTTGTTAATCCAGAACAGACAGACCGCTGTCAAGGATTTATTGACCGTTGTTAAGGACGCTCACATCTGCAGAAAGAAGTTTGGTCGATTTAACTGTATGCAGTTTGATATACAAAGCAAAAAAGCCCGAAGTAAACGGGATATAAAATCCCCAAACAGGCGAAATCCAGCACTGTCTCTGCCTCCTCCCTCCATGCCTGGCTCCTCCGGTTTGTGTCCCGGTAGGTGAACAGGGGCTGGTCATGAAGCACCGGGTGATTCCCTACCGCTATAATTAATTCCTCCTCCATTGTTTGGAATATGAGGAAATGACCTGCGGTGTGTCTCTCCCAGCATACACGCAGTTTGATTGGCTAGCGCTTACTGTCAGATTTGCATAAACGGGATTTGATTGGCTGATGCCACCTCAGCTTCAAAAGTTGAACATTGCTCTACTTTTGAAGCGGCGAAAAGCGAGGCAAAGTTATTGATTGATTGATTGATTGATTGAAAAGTTTATTCGCCGCTTCAAAAGTAGAGCAATGTTCAACTTTTGAAGCTGAGGTGGCANCACACACACACACACACACACACACACACACACACACACACACACACACACACACACACACTGATCCCGGCTCATGTTCTGAATTATTTAGGGATGTAGCTGTTGATCCAGGGGTCAGGGTGGCTGATCATTGTAATCTCTGCTTTCTGCAGCTGATAACATCTGTCTGCACATTTCTGGAGCCTCGCAGAGAAGGAAAGTCTGACAGACCTCAAATGAACTCTCAGAAAGAAAAATATGTTGTTAAACTTATTGGTGAAAATCACTAACATAAACTCGGACTGCACTTTATTGACTACGTGTTTGTGTGCTAAAAGGAAGATATGAGGAAAAGCTCAAATTGTTCTAAGTGGAGCTTCTTAGCAGGCGTAGACTGTTTGCTCGACTTCAGCAATAATATAAATAATAAACTATAATAATACTTATAAATTATATTTTTCAAGCTTTTGAGCAAGGCACTCCTTCAGCTGTGACTGTACTGTGCAGCTTCTTTGTATAAATGCATGTGTGCTAATGTGAAGAAGTATAAATGGAAAGATCTCATGCAGACTCAGCAGTCATTCCCTGAAAATACATAAAACAACCCAAACACAGATTAAAGGTTATTACCAACCACTCACTATTTAACTGTCAGCTCCATTTCTCATGAAAAACAGTTCATCTCTACTTTAAAGAGTCCTCTCCTGCTGATGTTCAGGTGTATATCAGTATGTAGTGTCTCTACTTTAAAGAGTCCTCTCCTGCTGATGTTCAGGTGTATATCAGTATGTAGTGTCTCTACTTTAAAGAGTCCTCTCCTGCTGATGTTCAGGTGTATATCAGTATGTAGTGTCTCTACTTTAAAGAGTCCTCTCCTGCTGATGTTCAGGTGTATATCAGTATGTAGTGTCTCTACTTTAAAGAGTCCTCTCCTGCTGATGTTCAGGTGTATATCAGTATGTAGTGTCTCTACTTTAAAGAGTCCTCTGTATATCAGTATGTAGTGTCTCTACTTTAAAGAGTCCTCTGTATATCAGTATGTAGTCTGACTCTGCAGCACCTCTTTTCACCCTTTGTCTGAAACCAGAGCCCAGTCTGCTCTGATTGGTTAGCTTGCCGGCTCTGTTGTGATTGGGCAACCACTTAGAGATGTCCCGCCCCTTAGCCTATCACGTACAATGTGTTGGAGCGCTAGCCAATAGAACCACCATTTATTACATTATATTCAGAAGATGGGAAACAGAACTTTTGCAACAACATTCCTGAATAAAAAGTCCTAAAAACAAGATAACATTGATTTAACAAGCACACTGCTGATTTTCATATCTCTAATAATATTTAAATGACCCGTTGTTTGTTGTTCTTTAACACACCGTAAACTCTTTAGGGTTCCCTAGTGTCCTTTTTTCCTTTATATAACAGATAAGTGAAATTCCACAGCATTTAGAAGTCTAAATATAGCATTGTGGAAGATAATTTACTTTTTACTGACACATTTTATTTACTAACGCATGCAGTTTCTTAACTAGAAGAATCTGTGTAAGACTGGAACAACCTGTTAACCCTCAATACTGTGAAAACAAAGGATTTAATGCAAACACTTTGAGTTTACACAATACACCCACATGAGGTGAGCTGAACATTTGATCCCCATACTATGTATCTGCAGCTGTAACAGCTTCCGTTCATCGGGCTTTATTCCAGATGTTTAACCTGCAGAGAGCAATGCATTCTGGGTATTATGATGTCTCCTATTCCAGTTTATGCTTCTACCTTTCCATATTATGTGTTGCTTCTGGTTAAAGCGTAATTTGTATAATTTTAAATAGCAGCTTTATCTACATTTCTTGCCAAATAAATAAATGTAACTTATTAAGAAATTGAGATGAATGATACAATTAAATTACCATTCAAAATTAAATAAAACATGAAAATAAAAGCATTAAATAAATACATTAAAATACAAAGGGTAGGGGAAAGTCATACATTCAATAAATGAATGAATTGAAATAAATAAAACATTTAAATAAAAATGTAAAATCAAATTAAAAGGAAAAGTAAATTGAAGATGTGTGTGTGTGTGTGTGTGTGTGTGTGTGTGTGTGTGTGTGTGTGTGTGTGTGTGTGTGTGTGTGTGTGTGTGTGTGTGTGTCAGTGCTTCCTGTTTTAGCTGAACAGGAACCTAACACTATTATAATATGCATGACGCGCTCTCTCTCCTGACGGATCTTCTCGGCCATTTTCACCCGCTCGTCCTCCGCTAGAAGAGCATCTTCCTCGTCTTTAAGTTTCTTCTCCTCCTGCAGGCGTATCAGACGAGCCTCCTCCGCTCAGCGCATCTCCTCTTCCTCCCTCAGCAACCTGAGCTGCTCCTCTTTCTCTTTCTGCTCTCGCATCAATCTCCGGTTCTCCGCCAGGATCTGTGCTGCCTCAGTATCAGAGTTAGTGCAGCGTGCTTCTGCCCATTCACTTTGAATGGGGTGACGTCACTTTGCCTCGCTTTTCGCCCCTT
>NW_011348170.1:0-5005 GCF_000735185.1 Notothenia coriiceps
GTAACAGCAGTGATAGTAACAGCAGTGATAGTAACAGCAGTGATAGTAACAGTGATAGTAACAGTGATGGTAACAGCAGTGATAGTAACAGTGATAGTAACAGCAGTGATGGTAACAGCAGTGATAGTAACAGCAGTGATAGTAACAGCAGTGATAGTAACAGTGATAGTAACAGTGATGGTAACAGCAGTGATAGTAACAGTGATAGTAACAGCAGTGATAGTAACAGTGATAGTAACAGTGATGGTAACAGCAGTGATAGTAACAGTGATAGTAACAGCAGTGATGGTAACAGCAGTGATAGTAACAGTGATAGTAACAGTGATGGTAACAGCAGTGATAGTAACAGTGATAGTAACAGCAGTGATGGTAACAGCAGTGATGGTAACAGCAGTGATGGTAACAGCAGTGATAGTAACAGCAGTGATGGTAACAGTGATAGTAACAGTGATGGTAACAGCAGTGATAGTAACAGTGATAGTAACAGCAGTGATGGTAACAGCAGTGATAGTAACAGTGATAGTAACAGCAGTGATAGTAACAGTGATAGTAACAGCAGTGATGGTAACAGCAGTGATAGTAACAGTGATAGTAACAGTGATGGTAACAGCAGTGATAGTAACAGCAGTGATGGTAACAGCAGTGATGGTAACAGCAGTGATGGTAACAGCAGTGATAGTAACAGTGATAGTAACAGCAGTGATAGTAACAGTGATAGTAACAGTGATGGTAACAGCAGTGATAGTAACAGCAGTGATGGTAACAGCAGTGATGGTAACAGCAGTGATAGTAACAGCAGTGATGGTAACAGCAGTGATGGTAACAGTGATGGTAACAGCAGTGATAGTAACAACAGTGATAGTAACAGTGATGGTAACAGCAGTGATAGTAACAGCAGTGATGGTAACAGCAGTGATGGTAACAGTGATAGTAACAGCAGTGATGGTAACAGCAGTGATAGTAACAGTGATAGTAACAGTGATGGTAACAGCAGTGATAGTAACAGCAGTGATGGTAACAGCAGTGATGGTAACAGCAGTGATGGTAACAGCAGTGATAGTAACAGTGATAGTAACAGCAGTGATGGTAACAGCAGTGATAGTAACAGTGATAGTAACAGTGATGGTAACAGCAGTGATAGTAACAGCAGTGATAGTAACAGCAGTGATGGTAACAGCAGTGATGGTAACAGCAGTGATGGTAACAGCAGTGATAGTAACAGTGATAGTAACAGTGATGGTAACAGCAGTGATAGTAACAGCAGTGATGGTAGCAGTGATGGTAACAGCAGTGATAGTAACAGCAGTGATAGTAACAGTGATGGTAACAGCAGTGATAGTAACAGTGATAGTAACAGTGATGGTAACAGCAGTGATAGTAACAGCAGTGATAGTAACAGCAGTGATAGTAACAGGTGATGGTAACAGCAGTGATAGTAACAGCAGTGATGTAACAGCAGTGATAGTAACAGCAGTGATGGTAACAGTGATGGTAACAGCAGTGATAGTAAAACAACAGATGTAACAGCAGGATGTAACAGCAGTGATGGTAACAGTGTGTGATAGTAACAGCAGTGATAGTAGCAGCAGTGATAGTAACAGCAGTGATGGTAGATGGTAACAGTGATAGTAACAGCAGTGATGGTAACAGCAGTGATGGTAACAGCAGTGATAGTAACAGCAGTGATGGTAACAGGAGTGATAGTAACAGCAGTGATGGTAACAGTGATGGTAGCAGTGATGGTAACAGCAGTGATGGTAACAGCAGTGATAGTAACAGCAGTGATAGTAACAGCAGTGATGGTAACAGCAGTGATAGTAACAGCAGTGATGGTAACAGCAGTGATGGTAACAGCAGTGATAGTAACAGCAGTGATAGTAACAGTGATGGTAACAGCAGTGATGGTAACAGCAGTGATGGTAACAGCAGTGATGGTAACAGCAGTGATAGTAACAGCAGTGATAGTAACAGCAGTGATAGTAACAGCAGTGATGGTAACAGCAGTGATAGTAACAGCAGTGATGGTAACAGGAGTGATAGTAACAGCAGTGACACCAGGTTAATAAAGGACACTGACCTAGATTCGGCCTCCGGTAGCCCTGGTCCCATCCTCAGAGGCTGAGGGACTCTCATGCTTTAGTCGATCAGTGAACATTAACCGCAGCTCTGCAGACATTACAAATCTTTCATCAATATTCATAACAACTAAATCCCACATTTAACAAAACACCTCTGTGGCTTTGAGGCCAAACCTCAGCTTTATTCTTAGAGTTTACTTCCTGTCTGTCTCCTTCTGGGTATTTCTCTGACGTCTCTGTTTTTAAACCTCTTTTCCTTCTCTCTCTTGATCCTCTGCAGCAAGGTCATTATTGTGTTTAGCAGCGGTGTGTAATCGGGTATTAACAACCTCTGAAATGTCCGAATTGAAAATAATCGAGTATTCAACTAAGCCGTGTAATACATAACACAAATAACAAAAGCTGGTTGGTTATTAAAGCTCTCTTTGATGCCAGGGAAGGCTAAAAAGGAAAATAATTAGCCGGGCAGTGATTGTAGTGTAAAGTAACTAATAGTAGATTTCCTAAAGTACTGTAGTTAATATAACCAGCTGCACCTTTACCAGCTTTGAGAACACTTGAATGATCAATCATTATAAAACATATCATATATATTATTCTGAAATGGACCAATCTGCACAATCACTACTTTTACTGTAACAGAGTATTTATTTACTCAAGTACAAGATCTGAGTACTTCTACTTTTACTAAAGTACCAGATCTGAGTACTTCTAATAAAGTACAACATCTGAGCATTTTTACTAATCCAGTCTGATTACTTGTACTAAATTACCAGATCTGAGTGCTTGTACTGAAGTACCAGATCTGAGTGCTTGTACTTCTACTAAAATACAACATGAGTACTCCCTTCACCTCTGGATGGCAGCTAGTTAGCAGGAAGCTAAGCAGCATCAGTGTTAGCAGCAGCAGCAGCTAGTTAGCAGGATGCTAGGCTAACCTCTCAACAAGCAAACACAGATTTCGGCTACCTAATTAGCTCCTCTGCTAACTCCACACAGAACTGCTCTAAGTGTAACTTGAACACAGTACTCACCCCGTCAGTGAGTGGAGGGTATATATATGTGTAAATATATATATATATATATTTATAACCGTTAGCCTGATGCTACAGAGCCTCCATCTTCCTCCCGAGCGCCAAAACAACACAACTTCTGCGGACAGTTTACCATCCAGAACTCGGGCTAAACTCGGGCAAAACTCGGCTTAAACTCGGGCTGAGTCGGGTTACATCCATCAGCAGGTTTCCGAGGGGCACTTCGGGGGCAAAGGATCCGTCCAGACGTGCTTTCTCTTGGGGAAAAGCGAGTTTAATTTACAGAGAAGAGTTTCTGCTGTCGGGAGAAAATCACTGCTGGGTAAACTTCCTAGAGACACGCCGCACTGCGCATGCGCTGGACAGTGCAAGAGCCGCTGCGCTGCGCATGCGCCGGACTGTGGGAGAGCCGCTGCGCATGCGCCGGCATGTGGTCAGCTGAGAGGGTCTTCAACTCCTCTATTTACTGTACAAACATTACACATTTAATTACATTTAAAAAAGTCTGCTTTTGAACTCTCTCAATTAATAGAAAGTCACAAAAGAAAGGAAATTGGAAGACACTTTCCCCCGGTTTCCAGGAGGGTAGCCTATATGATGATATGGTGTATAAAACAGTAAATAATATACATTTTATAAATGTAATAATATATATATATATAATGATCAAATTAATATAAATGACTTAAGATGTTGTACTTATCATTTTCAGAAGAAATTATTCACAATTTTCCTTTTACATATTTTACTATAAAGATAATTATGAATTGTTTTGGGATGAATGATTCTTCGTATATTTTACCAGCATCGTCTATGTTTTGGGATATGCTCCCGTCACACGAGGACAGTGTTGTTAACATCGTATTTGAATATGTGAGGAAAACATATTTGACTTCTTCTGTGGTTTTTCATTAATACGCAGGATGTTAAAAATACATCATGCCCACTCTTGGGTGGGAGGGCCTTTCAGGGCTGCGTCCCCATTGGCTACTCAGTGTTTGAGTGACAGCCCACAGATTGTACAGCAACAGCCTGATCATTGAGAAAGAAGCAAAGAGAACTGCAAACAAAGATATGTGTTGTAAAACAGAATAAAGACCAATAGTTTACATGATTACACAAATCATTTGTTTGCAATTTATAGCTTTATTTTTGATTTTACATTTATTTTTGCTTGACTCAGTTTCTTAAACTCTTATTTTTGCTTGATTCTGAGAAAGTGTTGCTTGATCTTTTATGACACAAAGCTGATTCCATACGTAATATAAAGTGACCTTTATCCTGATGACATGTAGTTTATATATATTTATAATTCTTATCAACACGAAACTGCAGCATCACAGAGTTCAGACAACAATCCAAATAAAGCATGAAAATCAGGCGCATAATTTAAACAGTGAAGGAATATATAAACACAACTTCACACGGATATGAAGTGTATGTACTTTACATTAGCTGTATATATTATAACGTTTACTCTGTTTGGAAACATCTCAAATATAAACTTTGATGAAAAAATGTGGCGTTCGGGTGGAGAGGTTAGCGTCTGCTGAACAGCGTCTCTGTGGAGGAGTTCAAATAAATCATTATTATCATTCAAATACAATACAATGAGCTGTAGTTTGATATCAATAAGCTGTAGTTTGTTATCAATGACCTGTAGTTTGTTATCAATGACCTGTAGTTTGATATCAATGAGCTGTAGTTTGATATCAATAAGCTGTAGTTTGTTATCAATGAGCTGTAGTTTGATATCAATGAGCTGTAGTTTGTTATCAATGACCTGTAGTTTGTTATCAATGAGCTGCAGGTGTAGTTTGATATCAATGAGCTGTAGTTTGATATCAATGAGCTGTAGTTTGTTATCAATGAGCTGCAGGTGTAGTGATGGTA
>NW_011348171.1:0-3989 GCF_000735185.1 Notothenia coriiceps
CACAGCCATCACGATGAACCCAGCCAACAAAGAAGTCTCGCCTAGCAGACGTACCTCCCACACAGCCACCAGCATCAACCCGGGACAATCCCACCTACCTCCCTCTGACACAGCCACAAGCAGCCCATGCACCATCACCCCCACCTACACAGCAGCCAGACCCCTGTCCTGGAAGACAGACAAAGACCATGACACTGCTCCCTCTGTCTTTACATTTATAATAAATTGTTGGTTGAAAAAAAAAGTTTGAATGCTCAATTTGTATTTGTACACATCCCATGAACCTTGGTATGGAATATGAAGTCATGAATCAGTCCTGATGTAACTTTTCTGTGGTGAAAGCAGAGGGATGGAACTATTTTACACATGAATAACATTTCATTTCATCTATATAGGCCTATAGTGTAATTCATATAATTAATTCACTACTTTTGTAAACCAAATCTAAAATGCCCAAAAAAATAGATGAGATGAGTAAATGTGTTTTCACAAGAGTTTTGAGGTTTTCCAAAGATCGGATTTCTCATTTTCAGCTAAGTATCTCATAAGACAGTGCTCTAAGGTGAGTGACTTGCATTTCTAGCAAGACCAGAGACTGTCCTGAACATTTTGATAAGTAACATATGGGGTGCCATGTTATAAGAAGTACATTTAAAAGGTGATTTAAGGACACGTCTACATATCGAGAAAATATCCTTATACTCCAGAGGGTTAAGGAAAAGGGTAAGACAATTGTATTTTATATATATATATATTTTTTTTTATATTGTTTGATTTATTGATTATATTCAAAGAAAAATTAATACTAATAATACCTGAATCTGGAATAATGTACAATTTACAGCAACGCCTAAAAATGTTAGGAACTTTACATCTACTGACGCGCGGGCGAATAGTGGCACTTTGGGCTTTCCATAGGTTCTCAGCATTACTATCCTGTTAACACAAATATGGCACAGAAAAACATCACACGCTGAATTGAAATATTACTGAACTATTATTAATTAACTGAATTACTTTACTGAACTAATATTAACATGTTTAAATGCAGGTTTTTTTTAAGAGAGATTTTGTACAGTGTAGCACTAGTACTTTTACTGAAGTAAATTATCTGAAAACTTCATTCACCATGATTACTTCTAACAACTTATGGATGTTCTTACACCCCCTTTAACTAAGTCAATTTGACTTATCTAACCGAAGTGAGACGTGATGTATCGTAAAGTTACTTTGAAAACCATCAAGCGGGATCATTCACCGCCCCACACACACACAGACACACACACACACAAAAGGACACGGTAACGTCGTGAATCACTTTAATGATAACTATGGAGCTTACAGACAGAAAGGCACAAGGCTCATTTAGCTAGCTAATGTAAGATACAAATGCTGTCGAGCCCTCACTGCTTTTAAAATAAACAGCAAAAAATGACTACTTACCGGAGCCCCGCTGTTCTCCGTCATCTTTCTCCCGGGTTGTTGTGATCACATGACTGACAAAGCTGTGCTCTGATAGGCCAGAAGTCGGTTCGATTGCATTCAGGCTTGATTGCTTATCCTGTCTGGGTAGCCCAGATGATGCTGCATCGAAATTTTGGACGTCGAATTTTAAACACCGAAATTGTCCATTCAATTTTTTTTAACTTGAATTGTTACATTTTTATTGCACATAGGTCAATTTGGAGCAAAACAATTCAGGTTGATTCGGTGTCTGATCAAATTCAAATACTTCTGTCTCTTGTTCGCTTCCATAGTTCTGCTCTTATTTCATCCATACCATGTCTTTATTATTACATACATAAAACTGTTATCTTGCTTTTGGCTAAGTGTTAACAAATGTATTTGTGGTTGGATTTGTATGGTAGAGGCTTGATGTAGAGAGCCGCATGAAAAGCAGAAAAGGGAAACTGGAATGAGTCAGCAGACATTATTGTGCCGCAGTAAACTGCAATCAGAGCAAAGTCAAGTTGAGCTGCGGCAGGAAGACTTCCAAAAACAAACTAGCCAGCTCATGGGCCAACATCTATTTAAATCTTGGCTAACTAAAGGAAATGCAGCTCCTCACTGATGCTGCCACAAGTTCCTTCATTAACACACAAAGCTTTGAATCATTTCGCAGGCAGCTCAGTGAAGAGGAAACCCTTTTAGCTGATTGAGAGCCGACCTTAGAGATGGGTATGAAAACTAAATGATTTGACATCAAATTCAAGACATTTTAAAACATGGTTTGATATTATAAATAAAAATGTCCCCTAATTATGTTTGTGTATAAACTGGTTGTTGTACCAGTCCTCAGATGGAACTTTGATTATAGGCTTTCTGACAGTAATAGTCGTTAGTTAAGTGACAAGAAAAATAACGGAAAATACACAATTTAAATCTCAAGCCCAAACAATGGTGACTCAGTTGTTAACCTTTTGAGCCTGCCATATATTTAAATATGCCATAATTTTTCTGCCAATTTGAAGTGAATATGTAATGGTCCTACCAAGTGTTAGGTTTCCCAAATTAGCACCTCTGGTTTCTGCAGTAAAATCATTTGAATAATTCTACAAAAGCACAATTCACCTTTACAAATGTATCATATCTATTGAAATAAAACAAGACAAAGGTAACATTGACATTTGTTGAAACAAAAAACACAAACCATGGCTTATAGATGATAGGAAACAGTTTTTAAACTTATTTTTGAGTCCCTTCCTCTACTATGATTGATACAACATGGAGAGTCTTTCACGACTGACGGACAACAATCCTGCAGTGAGTGTGTGAGCATTGGGGTCTTAACCTGTTTAGCCCGGCAGACCAGGCTTTTTTTCCACGAAACTGTGTCTCAGGGCTTCTTAACATTTAATAACCTATTAATGTGTCATACCCACTTAACGGGAAGAAACTCAGCTAACTGACGATAAGAGCCATTTTTACCGAAGCAAAACACAAGTCTCACAAGAAGCGTCTAAATGAGCCCTGAGCACAAAACTCACGGTAGAAATACTTTATTAAACAATGTCGGATACCTTCATTTTCTCTGATCCCCTCCCCAATCTGATCAATGACGATATGTATTGACAGCGCTGGTTGTCTTGGTGGTGCCCAGCAAACGATGTGGGCTTCGTAAATATTTGGACAGCCTTCTGGGGAAAACCTAGTCTGATTAAGAGGGACGGCATTCATTCTACTTTGGAAGGTGCAGATCTCATTTCGGCAAACATTTCAGAGTTTTGTGGAATTAATCCATGACAAACTGGAGGTGAGACCAGGAGGCGGAGTCGCAGTCTTACACGCTTCTCTGCGCTCTCTCCAATAAAATACCCAATATTAACGGTGTGTGCGTCTGCCCATGGCCAATTTAAGGTAAAACCTAATAAAGGTGTCATACATAATAACCTAATAAAACTAAATGTAACAACTACTACAGTGCAACAAAACAGGAAGATTAAATGTGGTGTCTTAAACATAAGATCTCTAGCATCTAAAGCAATATTGGTAAATGATTTAATATCAGATTATAATATTTATATACTGTCTCACTGAAACTTGGTTGAGACATGAAGAATATGTCAGCATAAATGAGGCCACTCCACCCAGCCATGTCAATACTTATATTGCCTGAGGCACGGGCCGAGGAGGTGGAGTTGCAGCAATCTTTGACTCAAGTTTACTTATCAATACTAAACCAAAATTAAATTATACCTCCTTTTGAAAGCCTTGTTTTAAGTCTTATGCATCCAACCTGGAAAACTTTGCAGCCAATCGTATTTGTTACAGTGTACCGTGCACCAGGTCCTTATTCAGAATTCTTATCAGAATTATCTGAGTTTTTATCAACTTTGGTACTTTAAAACGGATAAAGTAATTATCGTAGGTGACTTTAATATTCATTTTGACGATGATAAAAATAGCCTTACTGTTGCATTTAACTCTATATTAGATTCTGTTGGTTTCTGTCAGAGTGTAAATAAACCAACCCACTGCTATAATCACAC
>NW_011348172.1:0-1727 GCF_000735185.1 Notothenia coriiceps
TTTGAGCATATCTGAATATTGGGGGGGGATGTGTCCCCCCCAATGTATATGGTGAATTCGGCCCTGACCGGATCCTTCCTCTGCTGTTGGATAGCCTTTTAATTTTCAGTAATGACTCATGATACCAACTTCCCACCACCATGGCCCTTTGACTCCCGGCTGTATAATTGACGCTGCTCTCCTGCAGGAATCTGAATGGCAGCGAATGAGCTTTCTGACCTCTGATCGCTCGGAAAAACCCTGATCCTGTCCTTCAGAAGACCACAACATGTCTACCTCTGACAAATCTTTACATCTAGCTTGCTATTATAATCATTTCCACCACTTCACTCGATGCCTGGAGCAGGTGCATTATGTCCATCGACAAACTCTTTGAGCCCTCATAGAAATGTTGTTGTGCTGAATCGCCTCACCGTGGCACTGAAGATGATGTGTCAACATTGCCTGCCTCCATTTCTCTTTTTCTCTCGCTCTCTATCTGCATTGTGCAGCATGCCGAAGCATCCCCGACGGACCTCATCCACACCTTAGGCCATACATGAGTGGACAGCAGAATAAAAGAGGCACTTTTTAATCCAATATTACCAGCACGGTGGCAGAGCAGTGGAACATTACTGGGGTTTTTGCATGAGGAAGATCAAAGTCATCGGCCTTATTCTGCCTTTGGTGTTCGGGATTAAAGTTACCCTCTTTCCATGGACTCCTGCACATCAAAGCAAACGGCACAAGCATCTGAATCATCAGAGCAAACATTTGTCAACACGCTCACTTAACTCAGCGAGTGTTAAAAAAGGGAAATGAAAATCAGGAATCTGAGAAATGAACGGTGAGATACGAGTCAAACTTTCATCAAGTTGGCAGGAGTCGGCGTTCAGGCGGCTTCTCCAAAGGCTTAGCAAAGATCCAGTTGGCAGCAGAATGTCTCTGCAGAGCGCAGATGGATTAGAAACCCACAGTCCAGACCATGCTAGCGGACGTCAGAGTGACAGATGTGTCGCTAAGGCCCAACACATGCTTTATGAAGGTCTTGGATTAGCAAGGACTCTGCGGCAGAGTGGGAGCTGTGTGATTCAGAGGATGGCAAAAGTACACACTTATTCAAGTAGAACTACAGATACTCGTGTTTAAAATACTCTGGTGAAAGTAGAAGTACTGACTAAACTTCTTTACTCAAGTCAAAGTAAAGAACTTTGAAATGTACTTCAGTAAAAAGTACCCATAACTAGCAGCTGTTTTAAAGAGTACCTGACCTCCCTTTATATTAATAGAACAATAATGTCATTGTTAGCTAATGAATGTTTCCATGCTGAACAACGGCAACATGACAACGTTTTCATTGGTCCCTCTTCTTTAGAGAAGACCAGGAAATGATGGATACACGGATCGTGTTCAAATCAATAGGCACGCAATGACTCTAAATAATAATGATCACGCCACCAAACACACATTCAGACTAAAGGAACCAGCCTGTTTGGAAAATGAGAGAAGTAGAAAGTACAGGTATTTGAGTTCAACATGTAAGAAGTAGAAAGTACAGGTATTTGAGTTCAACATGTAAGAAGTAGAAAGTACAGGTATTTGAGTTCAACATGTAAGAAGTAGAAAGTACAGGTATTTGTGTTCAACATGTGAGAAGTAGAAAGTACAGGTATTTGGGTTCAACATGAGAGAAGTAGAAAGTACAGGTATTTGAGTTCAACATGTAAGAAGTAGAAAGTACAGGTATT
>NW_011348173.1:0-1321 GCF_000735185.1 Notothenia coriiceps
TGTGAGTGTGAGTGTGAGTGAGTGAGTGAGTGAGTGAGTGAGTGAGTGAGTGAGTGAGTGAGTGAGTGTGTGTGTGTGTGTGTGTGTGTGTGTGTGTGTGTGTGTGTGTGTGTGTGGCGGGGGGTTGTTTGAGAAAAATAAAGAGCTTTTTGAACATTAAAGCATGGAGACATGTCTCAGTAGAGACACTACATACTGATATGAACCTGATGAGCATAGCAGGGCCCCTTTCTTGCATACATTACTCCATGTTACATACTTGTATCCTTTAATAGTTTCACCTTCTCCATGTATTACTGGTTTGACATTTTCACATCTTTGAATATACTTCCATTGACCAGTCTACTAATCATACCATACATCATTTCCATCTCAGCTTATCATAAAACCATTTAGTGCTGTCCAGTCTACAGCCTTTTGTGATCGTTGATTCAATAAAGTATTTCATTACTGCTTGACCTTTACAATATCAAACATGTATGTGTGTGTATATAGATGTGTGTGTGTGTGTGTGTGGAACCGAGTGTGTGTGACTCTTCCATCTCCTGATTCACTGAAGCGAGTCTTATCTAAAGTGCTTTTGGTCAGTCAGCCTCAGCAGGAAGTACCTGGCGGCAGTGTAACAGCTTTAAATCCCTGCATGGCAATTTGAACCTTTTACATACACTGCCAGCGTGCAACCTGTATTTAATCCGGCAGCATATTCACTATTTCATTTTATTCAGTACAATTAGGACAGTCATAATGTAATTTGCCAATACACTGCTTCATTTGAATTGCTACATACGTCTTAATAGCTTTTAAAAGATTGTATATACAATTCAGCATTCATGTTGTGTTAATACGAACATGCGATTGTATATAAAGATGCTTAGAATATATTGAGGCACATTTTTACTTTTTCTGTTAATATATTATTTTAATGTATTTTATCTTATCGTTCACTGGAGATTTTACTTTAACTTCCTATGTTAGATCATTACAAACGTATTATCTTTGGATATTTTGAATGTTTCTGAAAACATTAACAGTGTTTTCTGATACTTAATACTCGGAGAATTACAAACTATAGTCCTTTTTTGCGGGGAATGAATTGAAACGTATGAAATAATTAATAGTTTTCTTTTAAATGAAATGGTTGCTTCCCAAGGTAGGCTTGTTCAAGTGATCCTCCCAGCATGCACCAGGGCAACAGATGTAGTAATCAGCAGTGAACCGCTTCAACATGTCTATATCGGTGTATTCAAGGCATTCTTTCTGTTATTCTACAGTATTGTTGTTTTATAGTTATTTGTTAATGTAACCCAATTTGTGTTCTTTG
>NW_011348174.1:0-8590 GCF_000735185.1 Notothenia coriiceps
CCCCGCCCCGCCCCGCCTCTGCTCCAGCCTTTAGCCGGGCCACCTTTAATACCGCTGCACTACAGCCGCAGCTCCAACAGGAGACACAGCGAGACGGACTGGTGCCGCTGACCGGGGACAAGCTTACTGCCCCTACACAGAGAACAGGCGCAACAAGGAAAACTGCGGGAGGATAACTTTGTACCGGCACACACCCTTCATGTTATGGGATTAAAGCGCACAAAGACACACACCGGTGCGTAAAGTTGATGCGCTGATCCGCTGCTCCAGAGAACATTACCACTGAGGTCCAGCAGAGTCTTTGTCTGCGGAGGGAGAGCTGTGCAGCGCGGCTGGAGACATCGGGAGGCTCCCTGTGAACGCGCCACATGCGTGTGGAAGATATGGATTTGCTTTTGCTATAGCCCAGATGTGCCGCGGTTTTTTTATATTTAAATATTCATTTTTTCATCCTTGGACTGTGTGCGTGGTGACATTGTTAGATTGTATTTCTCTTTAACGAGCGCAGAGATATCAAGACTAAATCGTGCGGAATTACAACCATGAACTGTGTTGTCAGTTTGGTACACATCCTTTTGGCAGCGGTTCTTCACCTATCCACAGTAAAGGTAAGCCTTTCATGTTGTATTGATATCATTCATTTTACTATTTCACACGTGCCTTACCAGCTTTCTCAATTCTCAGTGGTTTTAGATAGTGGCTGTAAGTGAGTTGCCAAACACTGCTCACATGCACAAAGAATAAACATGCAGGGAACATATTGTCTAATCATTATTAAATAAAAAGTAAAATGTAGATTATTTAATATAGTTTTATTACATTATACACTATCAGCATTTTCTAGATAAAAGCCTTATTTCTTACTTTGTTCTAACCTCAAAAAGTCCATCAAAGATCAGCATGGTTATAGTTTGCTTTATACATGCAAAGAGAAATAAGTATCTTTATTTGCAAGACAATACAATTATGAGCACTGCAAATACACCTTTTTATCTGGCTTCTCCAAATAGTGCTTGCTGGATTAACCTTTAGGATTCTCCAAAAGTTTCTTGGTCATTTCCAAAAATATAGGCTACAATATGGTTGCATTAAACTGGGAGATTTGTGAATGGAGTTGTGAAGAGCGGGTTCTGTACAGTCAGTCCCCCGGGGCTCCAGTGCTCAGTGTTCCCACGGGGATCCGACAGTGTGAGGCCGAGCCCTCCCCCGGCCCGGCTCCTCGCAGGATGCCCCCTCGCTCCCACACAGGCCGATCCGCTTTCTCACGCAATCCCTGCGCCGGTTGCAGCAGCCACCACATAAAGTGAACGGAGCTCTGCTTGGGGGCCGGTTCCCCAACGTCATCTTTTTTTACTATCAAAATAAAGGCCGGTTCCCGTTAGTCCTTTCAAAATAAAACTATTTCTTGAAACCCTTTGAATTGAGTGCTTGTAACCAAATCTCCTCTCCTGTTGCTTTAAAATAACGTATTTTGAATATTGCTAGGGTTTATTTATTTCTTCTTCAAATGATTAAACTCCACTATGGAATTATATCTGTAAACTGTGACCATATTTCCACATTTCAAATAAGTGCTTAGCATTTCAATGTTAATGTCTTTCTGTCATCTTTTGGTAAACATACATTACGATTACTGGTTGCAGTGCTTTTATTTTGAAAGTCAAGCAGCCTCACTCCTTTTCTGCTTGTCTGACCATCTGATGAATGAAACAGATATAATGGAGAATACAACAAAAACATTTACACATTTATCCAGATATACATTATAGTTATGATTGTAACAATTTGATATAATCCTAAATTAATAAACTGAATTAAAAACCTTTATATTCTTTGTTGTACTTCAATTAGTCTAGTAAAAAATAAATCATTTGGGTAATGACACTTTCATACATGCATGCAAATATGACATATCTAACACCTTGTCTTATGTGCATCTCTTACAGACTGCCAGCATTACCAAGGGAGCGGAGAAGAGTACAAATGAGGGTAAGTTTCCACAGAGCTGTCTAATTTGATCTCTTCTTCTTTTCCTCTGTGTGCATGCAAGATGAACAGGGCCACCTAGTGGACATGGGCTGAACATTTACTGTACTAGGCCTCAGATTTACTTAGTTTAAAAATAAAAACAGTTTGATATATGGAAGGGATATGCAGGTATTTGTGTAGGCTGAGTGAGGATTGTTTTTCTGTCCCAAGCTGAGAAGAATCAAAGTTTCCAGCGGTGAAAGGTCTCACTGGGGACTTTGGAGTCGCCATAAAAAGTGCTGCAGATTTCAAAACAAGAATACGTGGGAGAGAAAAGAAAGTCAATGCCTCAGCAGTAACTGGGAGTTATTATATGTTTCTACTTTCTCTTCTCCCAACAATCTATGGTGAAATATCAGTTGATACACGAGCAGTCAGCCTTGGTTCAATGCCGCACTCGTGTTTGTTTGAAAGTGATACTGTTGTGTGAGGCCAAGGTTGGTTGGTCTGTTGGCTGGTGATGGATGGAGACACTGATTAGTCTTTACACACAGCATCAGTGGACAGGTTGTGGGATGGATTTTAGTGTTTGTAAAGGAGACAAACACACACTGTGACAAGGCAGGGTAATTTAACCTAGGAATTTTACTTGGGTCATGTGATAATGATGGAAACCATGAGATGGAGTTGAAAGCTCTACAAAAAAAGGGAAAATGGATCTTGTTTGTTCGTCAAAACCCAACGCCCCGTGCTGATTGTTAACAGTGTGGCTCTTTCATGTGACTCTAATAGTGTTGGGACATGAATGGAGATACATAGCACTGGGGGAGGTTATATATCAGACCTCACACATAATACTTATTTGTTTACTGTTTTTTGGATGAATAGAAAGATGTATAACCAGAGTAACTGTTACAGGCTGATGTAAGACAGAGCAAATGTTTGCAACCTCTGTCAGGAGGTAGAACCAGTTGAGTGTGTTGACATGAGGCTCATGAAGTAAATCCACCCAGCAGGTGCTAATGCTTTAGCTGCTCTTTGCAGCTGGCCTGGAGCCAGAACTGCATTTGTAATCATTTTATTATTTGCAAATCTGATGTAACACCTAAGAGTCTGTAAAGTCACCTTATCAAGTTTCAGGTAAAGTAACGAAATGCCCAAGCATCAATGTGGGTATTAATTGTAGCATTTTATAAATCACAAAGCTCCCACAGTCTGTCTGCAGCGTTAGTCCAGAGGCAGAGCCGGCACATGGGGTGGGCTTCCCGGGGTCACATGTCAGAGGTGGACCCTGGCGCCACAGAGCCTGAGGTCATGGCTGCTCTGACTAACCAGGGGTCAGGAGTTAGCTGGGGGTTGCTGGGAACCTCGTCTAATGGACTGTGGGACGGATTATTCTGGGCTGCGCAAGGAACAGAAATACAGAGAGGGCAGGGCACTCATTAGGCTTGAGCTCGGTATTAAAGGGTTCTGTCGGACATAGCTATCACAACTAATTCTGTTCTTTATCTTCAATTATTACTTGATGCTTGTGTTTCATGTCAAAACTTTGCTTTGCACTCTTCCTGTAGTCGATATAACTTAATTTCACTGTGACAAAACTGTCTGCTAAATAAGTGTTGCTTCTCCATACCAACTGTGTTGCTGCGTCAGTGTAATAATTGCCACTCAAATATTCCAAAATATCTGCCATTGCACTTATTGGCTTTAGCCACATGGTCATATTTCCCTAGTTACCTACTCCTTAATGTAGATTTATCTTATTTTATGATATTTTTAACACTTGCAGACATTACTGGGAGTTTCTTAGAGCATTGTCAAACATGTCATGTCTTTTCCCACCAAACAGTTGACAGTTAAGATTTTCACCACCACAAAAAAGTCATTGGTGTCCCAAGCCACAGATCTGTGGAGCCGCTTAATGAGCTTGGTATGCTATTTGGCATCACCTAGGTATAAATAGCTGTGGTGTAATTATTTCCACATCTGAAAGAAAGGGGCTGAATTCCTTATTACATAATATAATAATAATATTTACTTTTCACAGTGGCTGATGAAGAATTTTCTTCGTTTTCCCCAGTCATCCCTCTCATAGATGTCGTCACTAAGAGTCTGTGTCAGCCCAGGGAGGTGCTGGTGGACATCTTCTCGGAGTATGCGGAGGACACGGAACACACCTACATTCCCTCCTGCGTGGTGCTCAACCGCTGTGGAGGCTGCTGCAACGACGAAGCATTGGAGTGTGTTCCTACGGAAACACACAATGTCACGATGGAGGTGAGCATGGGGGGAGGACATAATATAATAATCTTCAGGTTCATAATTGTATTTTGTCCCTCTACTGTGACACGTCTCCATGCTTTAATGTTCAAAAGCTCTTTATTTTTCTCATTCACCCTCTGCCTGAAACCCCCAAAAGCATAATAGGGCCCCTGTGTAATTTGTGCCCTTCACATAATATAAAAACATCACTTTTTTTATATTTACACATTTAAGTGTGTCTTTAAGCACTTAATAATTTGTGTGACTAGTTAAACTAAGCTTATGGTTTTCACCAGCAGATGGACTTCAGTTGGTATGGCTCAGTCGTCACTATATGATCTATTTGAGTTGTAGGCTAACACATGACTGTAATTCCACACCTTGGTCTTTGTCACCACTGATCTATCTCTATGAATGCTTCAAACACTGATGAGGACCATGACATTGAGGGATTCAGAGAGCTAGTCAAAGGAGCGTGTGTTGAGATGATTAGGTTAGTAGCTCTTCAGGCATTATGGATGTGGTCAGGCCAAGGTTTGGTTTTCTGCTCACTATGTGCATGTCTGAGACAAAAACACAGAGCAGAGAAAGTGCGGCTGCAAGGCATCTCAGATATGTTGTTTACCTCCACACACGCTGTGTTTACAGCCGTGTCTGTGTGGTCAAACCTCTCCCTTCCTGCAGAAGATAGGAGAGTCCCACAGACAGGTCATGTCTGCAGTTACACAGCAGTCAGGGCTGTGCTGTTTAGACTGTCTGTTACCAAAAGTCATGTTGATGTTGTTTTAATCTAAACCTTGCTTTGTGTTGTCCTCTGTTTCTCTTCAAGGTAATGTGTCATAGACCAATGGTAAAGAAAGGCCCTATTCTATTAAGTTTCACAGAGCACAAATCGTGTATATGCAGGTAAGAGACTGCACACCTCACTCACAGTGACAGTGATGGAATACAAATAAAATAATTAAATGATCTTCTTTTTAATTCATTTCAGACAAAAGCCAGATCTTCCAGTAAAGAAAGAATAGTAAGTACGTGTTTTGTTTTTTTTGTCATGTGTTTGATGAGCTTCTGGGGGGTATTCTGGTTGGTTGGTGGCTGGGAGCAGGGTCAGCAGCAGCTGGAGGCTGGAAGGAGCTAACTGTGCTAACAGCTGAGTCAGCAGAAAGGCTTTCTGACAGAAACTCTGTCTTTATGTGGGATGCACTGAATTAGTGTAGAAATAGTTTTAAGATTAAAAAGTAGGGCTCCTTCAAGTTGTGACAGCATATTTTTCAAGTTGGGGTGAATGTTGAATTAATATCTAGATCTGGGTTTACCTCTGAAATTCTGAAAGCTCTTTTCCTCCAAAAGGGGTAACATTTAGTATTACTGTAATAAGATGTAATACATGCTTCTAGCTTCTTGAATCCTGGATAAACTGCACAGACCTTTCCAATTCCAGTTTAGTTCAAGAAAAAGTGACCATGAGTGGTGATGCAACAATTTAGGAGGTCAAAGTATGTCATCCAACTCAAACGCACTCATATGTTCCATCAACTGTCCTGTAGATGTTGGAGGTAGCGAGCTATCTTTACAGGGCTCTCTCTTTGAGCGTGCTCTTTTTATGGTGCCAGGGTTTAGTGCTTTATGGTGCGGCTATAACAGCGTGAGTGATCGAGGCGTAGCCGCCCGGCTTCAGACCACCCTTCGCTGACTCCAGTTGCACAAACCTGACCCTCGGCCCTCTGTAACTTCCCCAGGCTAATCATAGCAACAGGTGTCATGCCGTTAACCTATTTTTATTTTAAGTGGTGTAAATAAAGGATGAGCTTTGAGGGAGACGTGCTGTAGATTGAGAGAACTCCCTCGCTGTCACAGCTGACATGGGGCAGTGTGTGTGTGGGACAGATGCATGCATGTGGTGTGTGTGTCTTCATAGCGGCAGGTCAGCTCGGTAATTGGATAAGAGGGGGTGCGTGTGCCGATCGGCGGGTTAAAACCTGACGGATTGGTGGAGGAGAGATTGGATCATGTTGGCTAAGTCCAACCCGTTTGTCATGGGACTCAGCTGATCCTGGGCCAGCCTTGTTGGGTGTCTGCCTGTCACTGTGCACGTAGGCAGCCAGGCAGTGGCAGGGTGGAGGGAGCAGAGAGCAGTCAGTGACGGGAACATACGCTCCGGTACACCTTGCCCAGTGCTATCTTATTGATCACCCCCGCCAATGAGAAGATTAGGGCAGTTATGTTGGTTGATTAGCTCCCATGGTTTGTGGACTATATACTGAACACCGCGGGAGAAATTTGCTCTTCTCTTCCTCCTGTGTGTCAGGAATATTGACCGGAAACCTTTTAAGTTAGTCTTTTGTAGACAGTTCACAGTGGTGGAAGGAATATTCAGACTTTATGCTTAAGTAAAAGTAGCAATACTAAATTGTAAAAATACTACAAGTAGAAGCCCTGTATTCCTTTTTTTTCAAATAACTACATAACAATCCATAAATCACAAAAAGAATAGAGAGAAAAAGGGAAAAAAAGTTTTGCATTAAATATCTTACTTAGAGGTAGAGAGGATACAAAAGTATTGGGATCAAAATATATTTAAAGTACCATAAGTAAAAGTACTCATTATGTGGCTTATTTGCTATTTTGTATTTGCTAATAATCCCAGTAGTTGAGTAGAAGTATAATTTATCATAACAGTAACATACACAGATAAAGTACAAATACTTTGAATACAAAATGAATCTTTTAAAATCACCTACCGTGGTACAATTGTGTTGAAATAGTAAATATAATACTTGAGTGAATGTACTTAGTTACAATCCACCACTGCAGGTCCCATGTTTACCTGCTTATCTGCCCCATGATTTCCCTTCACTTCTAAATAACTTTCCCATGGCATATGTCACGTTATCTCCGAGTTATCTGTAAGGCTGTCTGCTGGACTGTACTGTGCTGCTCTGATAACTTCTACTTTCTGTTGGGGGTTTATCTGCTGCCATGTTTGCAGTGCTACACACACGCGAGTAAGATCACTGCAGCCTTGACAAGTTCACAGATAAGTTCTGCTTTGGGTTGCTTTGCTCCTGTTTTAAAAAAAGGAGGCCATACAGGATTGATTCTGCAGATTGGTTGTGCAGTTTAAGATCCGAGACTAAGCATAGTTCCATTTTGCCCCATAGCCACTCCCCTATATATCTACTTCTGTCCTTGATGTGTCTCTGGCGTGACCTTCCATCTCATAAACTGAGCACTGTAACAGATACTGCAGCGGCTATAGTGTCTAGCTCAACGTCAAACTGTTAGATGTTCATTTCTCATCTATGTGCCTCCCATGGGTGACCCTGCTGCCTCAGTTCACCCTTTAAGTTTAGATTGTAAAGTGTTGGGTGGAGTTGGCTCAGTTTGCTTTTGGCTCCAGCTGCTTGTTTTAAAATTGTGCAAACCCAGGCACCAACTTCTTATGCTGTCAAGTGTTCCCTCTGCTCCTACCAAACAAAAAACTGTCATGTAAATAAAGAATGACAACACAAACTCAAACTGCACCCAATACATTTTATTTTTAGATAGATAGTTTATTCATCCCAAATTGGAAAATTGTTTTGTCACAGCGGTTGTGCATTTGACAAGTTAAACATTATTTAAAAGATAAAATAAGAATATCATAATCATTTAAATTAACATTATCAGCAAGTATATACAAATGTACAATAGAAAAGACAAATATAATACTGAAAATAACTGAAAGGTTGACTTTAATTAAATGTATTATGTCAACAGATTTCTCATAACTGTATTATGTTAGTTGAAACAATAATATTACGTTTTAATACAGAATATTAGGTTCAACTTAATATTATTGCTTTCAACTAACCTAATACAGTTATGGGACATTTGTTGACATAATACATTTAATTCAAGTCAATATTCCGTTTTTCCAGTGCACTAGAGCAGGGGTTCCCAAAGTGGGGGTCGTGAGATATTTAAAAAAAAAAAAAACTAGAAAAGATAAAATGTAATTTTTCAGGGGCGGACCTCTGTATAATTTCCCTGCAGCGAGGCTCCCCCCGTTGATAATCCACTAACGCAGTGTTTCTCAAACTTTTTCATACCAAGGACCACTTAACCAATAAAAAAACACTCACGGGCCACCTGACTTTGGACAAATATCCAAAAACAATAGGCCTGCTTACCACTCCAACAGTACATAACAGCCTAATAATGACAGCTTAACCTTCTCTATATCGCCTCGTTCACACAATAAATCAACAATACAAATACAACTACAGATTATATAAGCATTTAGTTCAAATGCGATTTAAAATGCTCACAGGTTTTACACCTCTTATGAAATGTAGACTACATTTATTACGGAGTTTAT
>NW_011348175.1:0-4701 GCF_000735185.1 Notothenia coriiceps
GTGTGTGTGTGTGTGTGTGTGTGTGTGTGTGTGTGTGTGTGTGTGTGTGTGTGTGTGTGAGAGAGAGAGTGTGTGTAAGAGTAAACAGCAACTACAGTATATGTAGATATCTTAAAATCGTTGCAGGTCTCTCTCCATGTTTCCCTCTACGTTTGCTATCAGTGCATCTGCTTAAATTGACGTACAAGCTAAGAAATGTATCTCTACACAGCGCTATGCATGTTTCTCCGTGTGTGTGTGTGTGTGTGTGTGTGTGTTCTCATAGTGACCAATCAGTATGATAACCTTTTTTTACAGAGGTTGCAAAGAGCACTGGGAAGAATTTCTAAATATACATTTAAAAACTTGCAGATACAATACAAGGTGGATTAAGCTGTACAGATCTGCAATTTGAAATATGTGATCACAGAATGATTAATTGATTGGTATTGATTAAGAAATAAATGATACTACTGTCTCACTCGTTACTCATCTGTTGTTGTTTTTTAACAACTCTTTGTGAATTAATTCTTTGTTTTTATTATTTTTGCTAGTGGATGGTTAATGTCTTATTGTTTTCTTTGTTATTGTTGATTTGATTTAGGTTTAATGGAATCCCTGTTGTTGCATCCCATCATAAAGTGAACTGTTTCTGTAGAGAAGCTGAATTTTCAGTGGAGACTTTGGAATGAAAGGCTGACTGCCACTGTGTCTGTGCTGCAGGGAGAAGTGGTGTCACATGACCCAGGAGGAGAGGGATGACAGCTCCAAGATGGACGAGAACATCGCCTTCGGCCAGCTGGGGTGAGGGGCTGCCAGAGAATAAAGTGGGGGGGGGGGAGCTGAGAGCTCAGAGGAGTTTCTCCAGGTTGCTCAGTAAGGCCTCCCAGTGGTGAAACAAGTTAATGCTCCCAATAATATAAATAAAAGGAAGATGGGTGTTAATAAACTGTACGTCTGCATTTATAAAGGACATGAACCTAAGTTTTAATACAACTAATATGTCTGTCCTTGTATAGTCAGATCATAAATGATATAGTGGACCATGAGGCAGAATGTAAACCCAATAGTTAAAAAGTAAATGATGTTACATTAGATACTCAAAAGAGCTCAAAGATGTCCTTCTTATTGGATTTACATACCACATTATTAGATGTTCCCTACACACAATAGGGCTAGACCAGATCGCAGACTCATTAGATGTTCACTATTGTGCATGTTTTTAGCTAATTAATTATACGCACAAAGTATAGTCCAAGTGTATTCAAAGGGAGGAGTAGAGACCGTCTAAGCACAACTGTACAAAAGTTGGAAAAGAGCAAAGGGAATATGAATGGAAGAAATACACAGTGCCTAACATCTGGCCTGTGTGTGTGGGCTGTAGGGGAAGGGCATGAACGGAGGGCAAGCATTTTTGTATTAGATACTATACATTTCATTTTCAATACTTTACTTTTTAAATATCAAGGTTATCTTCATTTCATTTATATTGACACACACTGCGTTTCTAATGGCACTTATGGCACCATATTGTTCTTGAAATGATGAATACAGAATGTAGCGTATGTTTGAAATAACTTCCATTTGTACTGAGATGAGTTTGGTGCTATGTGTATTTTCAGGACATTCACTCATAACATGCTGGCGTTTGGGCTCAGTAAGAAGCTTTGCAATGACTTCCTGAAGAAGCAGGCGGTCATTGGGAGCCTGAATGAAGGTAAAACATTGAAGCAATAAATACATCTATACATTCTCTCAGGCTTTCAGCCTAAATACTTCCTTGGCGTTTTTAGATGTAAATCATGTAATGGAGTAAGATAGTAATCCGCAAACATCAGCATACACTTACGGTACTCACATTTAGCAAGCTTCAGGTCTCCACAAGGGAGAGCTGTTGTATGGTCTAAAACCTCCACAGTCTCTGCTCTACAAATTACATGGGACTTGGAAATCAGGTCTTACTCCTGCTATACAAAAATAACCCTGCAAATTCAAAACTGATGTGTGTTTTAACCCTTCGCAGAACAGTACAAGTTGCTGAGTGACCACATAGAGAAAATGGCATCAGAGTAAGTTTGAGGATGCGACTCGAAGTCTCCACAGGACAGATTAACAACATGAGAAGTTTATCCGCAACCCACAGACCAACTCTCCGTCTGACTGTTGATGCATCTGTGTGCTACACTGCTGAATATCATATTAACCTACAATACTGAAGTGTTCCCCAGCAGAGCCCTGCTCCTCTGCACCCGGCCATGTATCAGCAATAATACAACATCATCAGCTAGTGCAAAATGTAATACACTTTCAAACTTCCTAATGTGATGTAATTGGAAAAGAACTTGGAGCATAAAGTGAAACCGTCTCGAATAATACCCAAACAGCCTCAGCATGGTGTCAGAATCTTGTTCGCATGATGTGTGAGCTATATATACTCTATGCCTTTGTCTCCTGGGTACACACACTAATTACTTGTTGGTTCTAACAGCATCTGGTGAGCCATGGCACTGAGTATCGTCCTGCCTGGTTACATTGGACAACAGACAGCTCAAACCAGACTTGGGTAGAATAGTAAAGTCATTTCAGTTTATTACTGAATACTCATCTGTGCTTTGTGCAACACTGTAGAATCCTTTATGGCAATACAAACAATAAAATACCGCTTTACCATAATATGTAACATGTACCATATAACCTTATCACTGGCACCACAACAATTCCCTGTATGCCCTGTAGTCTCTTCATTGGTTTAGTTCGACACCTTGAGAAGCACACTCAATAAGGCCGGACTTAGCTTAGCATAAAGCCTGGAAACAGAGAGAAATGGCTAGACTGGCTGCCTTTTAGAAAGGAATAACATTTTCCTACCGGACCATCCTTGGTAGTAATGCTTAGTTAAGAGTGTTATTAGAAAAGAAGAGCAGCAGTCTTCCTACTGACGAGAGGAATCTAATACCACTCTCTTTTTACTTTGGCACACATGTACATTCTAGTGGAAATTATTTTTTGTTTTCCTTAATTAATAACTTCATTATACCCTTGAAGCCATTTGAGAACACTTACCTTTCCAAATTAATTAAATGAAAGTAAATGTCTTTCATTCAGATGCTCTGTTAACCAACCAAACACTAATGCAGAGCCTATACTGTTCCTCTGTTACACATTTCCTGCGAGATAAAATAAACAACAACTTCTGCATGCAAATACAATTCATCCCTGTGTTTGGAGATGGTTATACAGTAAGTAGTTTATCTTCATTTGGTTGAGCTTCAATGCCAGATGTTGCCTGAACCACCATACACATTTTCTCCTGCTGCATTTATATCTTTGCATGTAGCTAGCATGTTCAAACGGCATCAAGCAAGTGTCAAAAGTGCAAATAATCTGTGAAGCGACATTTCCTGTTCATCCTACCACTGCAGGGTAGCCTCGTGTAATGATGAAAGCTATCTGCGTTGAATTCCCGGATAATGCACTTTCTGACAGTTTGAATCCCATTTCAGTTGGATAATCTGTTTTAATCTATTGTGTCGATAGATTGAGATGATAGATCCTCATTTGTAATTACTGCACATATTCTCCATAGGTTAAACAATTGATCATGTATTTCTGTTTGTAAATTGTATTTTTTTTTATGGAAAATGTTTGATCAATAGATGTTATTGATCATTGTGTCCATGAGGAACATCTACCTGCAGTTCTGACCCTGTAGTTCCACTCATACATCCAAGCCCTGTGTTACGTGCTCTTTTAAAGATTTGCATATAGTGTTGTGCAATAGTCTCTGATGTTGATGTAATTCATTCCTTTACAGCTTAGTGACATGTTTTCACCCATGTGCATAATCATACAAATCATATAGAAAGCCTTGCAGACCTGTTTTCCCCCTTTATTGACTCTTCCAATTCTCTCAGGGGTCCCGTTGCACGTTGTCTAATAATATTGAGCTGTATGTTGTACTTGTTGGCACAGCATGAGCCATTTGCACTACATGTATCTTCTGAATATAATGAACTATGTTATATTGATGCCTTTTATATTTGTTTAGCATGGCAAGTTCATGCTCTATCTGTTGTTAAATGTTGATGGTAGTTTGTCTTTTGTAGCAAGGTAATAACAAATGTTTTACTGTATTGCCTTTATGTCAATTATCAACAAGGTGAAATGTGTAATTAAACTTACATGAAGTTGTTATGGGATTTCCCTCTTGGTGACCCCCTGTTGTGATGACAATGTGGTTTCGGGTTTTCATGCTTGCATTTTTGTACTTTTGTCTAATTGGTTTCCACATTTTTTCAGTCAGGGTATCGGAAATATTTTCGAGCCCCCCCCCCCAACCCAGTTCCCACCGAGATTGGATGAGTTGTCTATAGTTGTACAAACATTACCTTTTCTCTGCTAGTAATATCTAGACACAAAGATCCAACTTTACTTTGACATGTTATTATGGATTGAAAATGAACCAAAGTCCTTGTATTGGCGGATGATCCTGTGCACTGTGGAATAATGAGGCCTAATTGAAACTAGAAGGCCTACTACCCTGAGTAGTAGATGTTTAAATTCACATATTTTTAATTAAAATATATCAATCATTAACTAATATTTGTACTGCAGGTTGCAAATAATCCCATCACTATTCCATTCCTATTCCACACATAGCCTACCTATCAATGAATTGTCGTTAGGGATGGGTATCATTAAGATTTTAACGATACTACTCTT
>NW_011348176.1:0-1438 GCF_000735185.1 Notothenia coriiceps
CTTGAGGAACGTTTTGAATGCAGGACTTTTACTGTAACAGAATATTCCTAGACTCTGGTACTTCCACTAAAGTACAAGACCTGAGTACAGTATCCCCCCTCTGGTCGACACCATGGATGTATAATAAGAACGGTGGACACCATTCATGCGTCTCTCTCTTTGAAGGGAAGCCAAATGGCTCGGCTCCACGGCGCTGATCTCATCCACTCTCCAAACTCTGAATATTAAAACACATAATGCATGCAGTTTGCCCTCTCTTCCATTTCTTTGTCGTGTGCCGGTGCTTAGCGCTCTGATTTAGATGTGGGGTGTCAGCCAGGCTGCCCTCGGGTGTTTTCGCCCTCTGCGACCCACTTTACGGACTCTCTCCTGCCCCCCCGCTGTCACCACGGAGCAGGCAGGTGGCTTCATGTTGCCGGAATGAAAACGCAAATTACTCCCCGACAAAGTGCTCTTCTGCTGCGTTCAGGCGAGCGACGAGTCCTGAGCGGGCTTCATTATTGATTTCTGTCAGAGCACACAGCTGCGGGGCGAACAGGCGACGAGCGACACAACGGTGCAAAAATAAATCCAGTTATTGCTGGGAGAGTTCACTAAGTTACACACAGAAGTATTAAATGTACAGAAGTGCTCAGATACTAGGGGTGTCATGGCTTTAAAAAATACTCCGTGACAGTACAGTCCTGCATTCAACGTTTTCCTGCAGTGATATTGTGGGTGAAAAGGCAACGGTAAAGATGCTCGTTTGTTCCAATTGGTCTTTTGTGTTTTATGATTTATATTATTTCATTTTCAAGAAAGTACTAAAAAGCCACAAAAAAATATGTCATTGATATTGCTCATTAACCTCTGGAAGTAAAAGACTACCTCCTATTAAAGTAAGTAAAAAAAAATCACGCACAGAAATCCAAACAGTCGATATTATCGGGAAAATATAAATGGTCATAATTGTCATTCTTATAAAATGGAATTCTTTTTTTTTTTGGATATGATCTCAAAGAGGATGTGTCGTCATGTCTCTTCTTTAGTGTGTGTGTGTGTGTGTGTGTGTGTGTGTGTGTGTGTGTGTGCGTATGTGCGTGTGCGTGCGTGCGTGTGTGTGTGTGTGTGGACGGGTGGTGATGTGTTCAGGGATGTGCTCTGTCTGCTGTGGAGATGAAAGCTGAGCTGTGATGAAACAGACTGACTGATTGTTTAGGTTTTACTCATGCAAGCAACCTCACTGTTCATTGAGGTAGAGAGTCCTCTTACGCTCTTTTGTAGTGTCTCTACTTTAAAGAGTCCTCTCCTGCTGATGTTCAGGTGTATATCAGTATGTAGTGTCTCTACTTTAAAGAGTCCTCTCCTGCTGATGTTCAGGTGTATATCAGTATGTAGTGTCTCTACTTTAAAGAGTCCTCTCCTGCTGATGTTCAGGTGTATATCAGTATGTAGTGTC
>NW_011348177.1:0-2854 GCF_000735185.1 Notothenia coriiceps
ATGTGTCATTCGTGGCACAATTCAAACGGGATCGAAAGATGACTTTTCTCTCTCCATTGACGTCAATGTATAATTTTCCGCTTCCGTGGTCCCATGGGTCGGAAGTAGATGGGCGGGACTTCGCCTCTCTATATCCTCTGCTGGCTCCTCCCCGCCAGCCGGCTCGCCTCGTCTCTAATGTCCGTTGTTGCATTTAAACAGAGGATTGGTACTTTTCACATTCAATATATGCTTAACCCGCCTTTTCTCCTCATATTCTCTTTCATCACTTTTCATGTAACACATTCTAAACGCTGTAACCAATACTCCAAAATATACAGAAAATACTTCACGGCTGGTTTGGTTTCCGGATGTTGTCACATGCTACTCTCGTCTGTAAACAATAATGTATTCAAATAAACTGTACTTTCATTTAATATTCAGCATAGTAGTATCTCGACATCTATAGTTGTAGTGTTAAATCAGTAGGTTTCGGTTTGCACCACTCCATGTCATTTCGCTACTCAATTCACCTCTTTAGGAAATCGTATATTAGCCACATGCTAAATGCTAACCGTAGATGAAGGATTTTCTGAATAAAAGCTTAACTGCTTGTGCACAAGAATTTCTGGTTTTTCAGTATAAAAGAGCGTTTAAACTGACGGTATGTTTAAGCTACATTATACCATCAAAACATTGATTTTAATTTCTAACATTACGTAGGATGACTTAAAGCCATGTTGTGTAGAAAATGAATCAGTGTTATTGTCTGAATGCAAAAAAAAAAAAAGTGGGTTGTTTCAAATATATGTATGTGTTTTTCTTCTAAGGTGTTTAGCAAGATGGGCATCCCTCAGATCAGGAATCCTGAACTGCCACCAGCCAATGAGATGCCAGAGATTTACCATGCCCCCATAGCTCTGATTGGTTGTGGCCCTGCGTCAATCAGCTGCGGCTCCTTCCTGGCCCGCCTTGGATATGATAATATTACCATATTTGAGAAACAGATGTGGATTGGAGGGCTGAGGTAACATTTAGTTATTTGATAAAAAAAGATTTTTTCAAAATTCATTCTAGGAACTTTAAAATAGAGTTACCAAACTACTTAGCACATACTGTATTATACAAAGCAAGGCCTAAGATGCAGCAGATGCTAGGAAACATTACAAAATAAAATACAAACAAACTAGTCGCATTCATTTAGCGAAATCTGATTATTTTGTCCCTCTATAATTTGGAAATTGATGGCCTTTATGAAGAAGGGTTGGATTAAAGTCTCTTTGGCAAAAACTGAATTCATACCTGTTTAAAATAAACCAAACCCAAATCAGAGAGGAAGAAAGATTCATGTTGTCCTTTAGAATGATTGAAAAACCTCTTAAACATACTTGTAGTGTTGAAAATGAAGAGAGATATGAAAAAGACAAAGTAAAGGGGAATAAAGGGATGTCACATTAAACACATATGTTTGATTCCCTGCAGCACAGCAGAGATCCCTCAGTTCCGGCTTCCCTATGAGGTTGTGAAGTTTGAAATAGACCTGATGAAGGATTTAGGAGTAAAGGTATGACTCACAGAAACTCCTTCCCTACTCACACATGTGTTTTAAATGCACCAATTGTCCTCACTATAATAATTGTTTAGCTATTAACTATTGTTTATTCTGTCATCTTTCTTTATTTGTTTATGATCATCTAAATGTGTACTGAAATATGAGGCCAAACAATTCAAATGTATGACGGAGAGCATTCCACATATTGGACAGAAAATGGACAGAGATCAAATAATGTCGTTAATTTAAATGATAAGACCTTTCTGATGATTTGAATCCTTACACAGTCTTAATAAATGTGTGTTTTTATCCAACAGGTGATTTGTGAGAAGGGTCTGGGTGTTGATGGAATGACTTTGACTTCCCTGAAAGAGGAAGGATTCAAGGCAGTCTTCATCGGGATTGGTGAGTGCCTCTTCAGAAAATACCTTTGGCCTGTGGTAGTGTATTATCATTTTGTATACTACAATCCTTCTGTAACAGTGGGATAAATACAGTATGTCTACAGGACTGTCTCAGAAAATTAGAATATTGTGATAAAGTTCTTTATTTTCTGTAATGCAATTAAAAAAACAAAAATGTCATACATTCTGGATTCATTACAAATCAACTGAAATATTGCAAGCCTTTTATTATTTTAATATTGCTGATTATGGCATACAGCTTAAGAAAACTCAAAAATCCTATCTCAAAAAATTAGAATAGTTCCTCAGACCAAGTAAAAAAAAAAGATTTATAACAGCAAAACACAATCAAACATTTGAAAATGTCCATTAATGCACTCAGTACTTGGTTGGGAATCCTTTTGCACGGATTACTGCATCAATGCGGCGTGGCATGGAGGCAATCAGCCTGTGGCATTGCTGAGGTGTTATGGATGCCCAGGATGCTTCAATAGCGGCCTTTAGCTCATTAGCATTGTTGGGTCTGGTGTCTTTCAGCTTCTTCTTCACAATACCCCACATATTCTCTATGGGGTTAAGGTCAGGGGAATTTGCAGGCCAATCGAGGACAGTAATGCCATGGTCAGTACACCAGTTACTGGTGGTTTTGGCACTGTGGGCAGGTGCCAGATCATGCTGGAAAATGAATTCCTCATCTCCATAGAGCTTTTCAGCAGACGGAAGCATGTAGTGCTCTAAAATCTCTTGGTACACAGCTGCATTTACTCTGGGCTTGATGAAACACAGTGGACCAACACCAGCAGCTGACATGGCTCCCCAAACCATCGCTGACTGTGGGAACTTCACACTGGATTTCAAGCAACTTGGATTTTGCTCCTCTCCAGCCTTTCTCCAGACTCTGGCGCCTTGACTTCCAAAT
>NW_011348178.1:0-1837 GCF_000735185.1 Notothenia coriiceps
ACCGGCCCATACAGCCGTGGTTCCGGCTCCACTTCCAGCCATGATTCCGGCTCAAGTACCGGGCCCAGCCGCCATGGTTCCGACTCCGGCTCCTCATCACCTGTTGACTCTTCGGCCGACGCCAGCTCCCCGTGTCCTGTCGGCGTACCGGCCGACGCCAGCTCCCCGTGTCCTGTCGGCGTACCGGCCGACTCCAGCACCTCGTCTCCTGTCAACGTACCGGCCGACTCCAGCACCTCGTCTCCTGTCAACGTACCGGCCGACTCCAGCACCTCGTCTCCTGTTTGCTCTCCAGCCAATGCTGGAGAGCAAACATTATTATTTTATTTATGTTTTGTTTTGTGTGTCCTTCGCCAGCTTTGTGAAGTGCTAAACTATAAAGACATTATTTTTAATATTATTATAATGAGTAAGCGCTCCCTGTAGACTGTGACGTCTCGCACTGAGAGGTTAAATGACCTCTTTAAAAGGTTAAATCGTGCTTTTCTTACTTTAGGAAACGCCTTATGGGTATTCTTAAATATTGCTTTCATTGTCTTCAAAAACGTGATTTCTCGAGGAAATGTTGACCTGAACTTGACTTTCTCTGAGGACTAAGGTGGTCTACAAGCTTTTTACGATATTTCCTCCACAGCGTCACCAAAACAAACTCTTCTCCACCACATCTGAGCTTCTCCACGATTGTTGAAGCACGTACTGCATGCACGAGCTGACTTTCTGCTCTCCAACGAGACAAAGAACAATGAGCTGCTCTCAAAACAGACTCTGTGTGCACTTCAGATTTATAGAGCAATCATCACAGTGAGAAACTAGTTTACTATCTGGGAGATTGTGCAACTGTGACCACCAGAAAGCAAGCGCTCTGTGAAACAAACAACAACACACACACACAGAGGGCACATAAACTGTCTGCAGAACATGTTGGAAAACACCAAAAGCTATGTGGGGTCGAAGCATATAAAACACTGCAAACACACAAAGAGAATTCAGGGGAGGATACGCAAAGAGAAGCGGAAACCAAGCATGCATTAACGTCATGGAAAATAACAACGCGGTGTGACTGCCCTTATGTCGATTTCCTAATATTGCTGACAGGGAACACTATATTGTCTTTAGGTCATTCCAATAGTTTAAAAGGTAAGTTTTGCACCTAATATCTAGAATATAATATACAAAAACAGCTGATTGGTGAAAAAAGGTTTGTATAAATGCCATTTAGAGGCTAATTTGTACTTTATGCATTAACAAGTAAAAGTACTTTGTAGCTGAACTTAAAGGGGACCTATCATGCAAAATGCACTTTGTGATGTCTTTATAAAGATGTGTCCCCGGTGTGTCGGGGAACTCAAGCAGCGTCAGAAAATAAACCCCTCTCTCTTTTCCTCCGTACCCAAATCTCTAAAAACGGGGGAGCAACGGAGCTGATCCAGATTTGCGTCCGATATGACGTAATATCTGAAATGTGGACCCACGGCCCAATCAGAAACGTTGCTATCAGAAACAATGCCCGACTGTTTTGGACGTAATATGGTCGGTGTTTACATTATCATCGCTAACACTCAGAGCTAACCTGTGCTGGAGAGCATGTGTGTGAAGAAGCAGGAAGTAAAAAGGAACTCACCTTGTGGTATAACCGGCAAGAGAGAAAGCCTTTGAGCTCCATACTGTTTCAGAGACAATCCTTGATAATCCATGACATGGCGTTTCATCACGGCAGTATTTAGTTTAGACAGTAGCTGCCGGGTCCCGCATGAGCTCAGACCCCTCCTCTTTAAAAAAAATAAACTTTATATCAGAATCAGCACTTTTGTCCATGTAAACATTTATAAATAAAACA
>NW_011348179.1:0-2670 GCF_000735185.1 Notothenia coriiceps
TCTTTCATCCTGCCATTAAACTCAAGTTGTACATTGGTTCATCTTTCAATGTCCATAAACTCAAGGTTGTACATTTCTTCATCTTTCATTTCCATAATCACAAGTCTTGTATCCCATTTCTTCACTCTTTCTTCTCCATACATACATCATCGTGTGTCTGTGGATGTGTGTGTGTGTGTGCGAAGTGGTGTACTGTATGTCTGTGCTTGTCATGTGTCCGTTATACATGTTGTGTGGTGACATCCTTCATGCTGTCGTGAAGTCCATTGAATGAACAAGTGTAGAAAGGATCTCTTCATCTTTCCATGTCCACATAACTCAAGTTGTACATCCTTCATCTTTCCATGTCCACTCTCTCTCCCCCTCACAAGTTGTACATTTCTTCATCTTTCATGTCCCAAAGACACAAGTTCTTACATTCCTTCATCTTTCATGTCCATAAACCCAAGGTTACGCATTCTTCATCTATTCTATGTCCTATAAACCCAAGTTCTACATCTTGCGATTCTTTCTCCATGTTGAACACTAATACCTGTACTTTCTACTTCTTACATGTTGAACACAAATACCTGTACTTTCTACTTCTTACATGTTGAACACAAATACCTGTACTTTCTACTTCTTACATGTTGAACACTAATACCTGTACTTTCTACTTCTTACATGTTGAACACTAATACCTGTACTTTCTACTTCTTACATGTTGAACTCAAATACCTGTACTTTCTACTTCTCTCATTTTCCAAACAGGCTGGTTCCTTTAGTCTGAATGTGTGTTTGGTGGCGTGATCATTATTATTTAGAGTCATTGCGTGCCTATTGATTTGAACACGATCCGTGTATCCATCATTTCCTGGTCTTCTCTAAAGAAGAGGGACCAATGGAAACGTTGTCATGTTGCCGTTGTTCAGCATGGAAACATTCATTAGCTAACAATGACATTATTGTTCTATTAATATAAAGGGAGGTCAGGTACTCTTTAAAACAGCTGCTAGTTATGGGTACTTTTTACTGAAGTACATTTCAAAGCCTCTTTACTTTTACTTGAGTAAAGAAGTTTAGTTGGTACTTCTACTTCTAGTATTTTGAAACACAAGTATCTGTACTTCTACTTGAGTAAAGGATGTGTGTACTTTCTCCATCTCTGATGTTATGGAGATGTGGAAGTAAACACAAGTATCTCACCGTGTCTAGGCGCCTCCAGTCCGCTGTACAGCAGGGCTCTGATCTGACCCCTGACCTCCCCCTCCTGGCTGTGCTTGGTGGCCACGTTGATGAACAGCTCGTTCTGCAGCAGCATGTGGATGTGCCTGGCCTCCAGTCGGCTCCAGCTGCCCTGCGCCCGGCCCGACGTCAGGTCGTACTCTGGAGTCAGGTCGTACAGGACCGAGCGTTTGTTCCTCCGTCTGGGCTTCAGCTCGATGGTGAGACCCAGGAACTCAGAGGAGAGACCTGCCACCTGAACCTGGAGGAGAAGAGGTCAGAGGTCAGGAGGAAGGGTTAGAGACTCATTCATGGAGGTTTCAAGCTTTGGATTGTTTGTTTCCCCTTAACTCGTTTTTTTCATATTTCCTTTGAAAAAAACACACATTTTAGGCAAAGATCACATGTTGTCTACTCTTTCTTAAGTAACCATTTAAGGGGCACTGGATTGTTTACAGAATGGAATAAATTATATTCCTTATAACTCTGTAATATTATCTGTCATGTAAGTTCATCTCCAAGTTAAGTGTCGTCATAAAACAAAATCCAACATGGCACAGATGCGTACCTGGTAGTCCAGCGTGCCGTTATCATGGAGGTTAAAGATGGCCGACCCCACGCCGCCCGTCTTCCCCGGCGTCAGAGCGTCACCGCTGGACATCACGCTCTGAATAGCTGCAGCAAAACAAAAACACAGATTAATATCAAAAAATCCACTTTGGAGCGAGCGTTCCGGTTCACATGACTTATCTGAAAACCATCACTTCTCCCCGTGGAGTTTCCCCCTCTTGCTCTGTAGTAGCATGCGAGATGAGGCAATGATTCCTGTCATGTTAACATTTGCTGGTTTGGCTTTAAGAGGGGAGGAAAGGAGGGAGGAAAGGGGGGAGGAAGGAAGGAGGCATTGCATTCCCTCATGTTCTGCAGCCACATAATGTCTTCCCTTCACCCTGAGACTCATCATCGAACGGACAGATTCAATTGAACCGCTAATCAGGAGGCGTGCGCACACACACACACACACACACACACACACACACACACACACACACACACACACACACACACACACACACACACACACACACACACACACACACACACACAGAAAAGAATAGAAAACCCACCCAAGGTAAGCCTGACTATGAAGCCTAACCGTTTGTTAAATGCCAGCAGGAGGCTTAAAAAAGATTAGGATGGGGGGGGGAAAGGGAATGAGAACAGAGAAGAATTCAGAAATCGACATGAAGACAGACAGGAAAAAGGGGAAGGAAGAGAGCGAAGGAAGAACGGAGAGCAGTGTGTTGGCTTTGAATTCTTCACACGTAACGTCAAGCTGTTAATCACCGGCTCAGTGACCTCGGCGCCGTTGGGACTCGGACTGAAAAAAACACATCTTTTACATATTTGTCGTGCACGGTGCTCGCGTGTGGGGAGACTATGAAAGTGTCCTTCAAAGTGCCGAGG
>NW_011348179.1:2698-3429 GCF_000735185.1 Notothenia coriiceps
CAAATACCTGTACTTTCTACTTCTTACATGTTGAACTCAAATACCTGAACTTTCTACTTCTTACATGTTGAACTCAAATACCTGTACTTTCTACTTCTCTAATTTTCCAAACAGGCTGGTTCCTTTAGTCTGAATGTGTGTTTGGTGGCGTGATCATTATTATTTAGAGTCATTGCGTGCCTATTGATTTGAACACGATCCGTGTATCCATCATTTCCTGGTCTTCTCTAAAGAAGAGGGACCAATGAAAACGTTGTCATGTTGTCGTTGTTCAGCATGGAAACATTCATTAGCTAACAATGACATTATTGTTCTATTAATATAAAGGGAGGTCAGGTACTCTTTAAAACAGCTGCTAGTTATGGGTACTTTTTACTGAAGTACATTTCAAAGCCTCTTTACTTTGACTTGAGTAAAGAAGTTTAGTCAGTACTTCTACTTCTTACATGTTGAACACAAATACCTGTACTTTCTACTTCTTACATGTTGAACACAAATACCTGTACTTTCTACTTCTTACATGTTGAACACTAATACCTGTACTTTCTACTTCTTACATGTTGAACACTAATACCTGTACTTTCTACTTCTTACATGTTGAACTCAAATACCTGTACTTTCTACTTCTCACATTTTCCAAACAGGCTGGTTCCTTTAGTCTGAATGTGTGTTCGGTGGCGTGATCATTATTATTTAGAGTCATTGCGGGTCTATTGATTTGAACACGATCC
>NW_011348180.1:0-7201 GCF_000735185.1 Notothenia coriiceps
AAAGAGTGTAAGAGTCACGTTCTGAATCGGACACTCTGAGTGGATGCAGTCACAGCCAATCGGATTCAGAAGGTTGCCTGTCAGTTCCGTTGCCTGTCAGTTCTGTTGCTATGGTTCCGTTGTTATGTGCACTGAAACAAGAGCCGGAATAATTCCACGACGCGAAAACAAAATAAAATTTGGAATACGTTATTTTAGTGTCTTAAAAGTAGACTGAGGTATGAGGGTTAGCGTTACATCTTAGATAATTTTTGTTCATGTTCTGTATACTAACATATAAGGGTATACTTAACGTTACATCAGTTTTTCACTTCTTACTCAGTCAGCCAGAGTGCAGATATCACCATTAGATTCACAAACCTGAAACATCATCCATTTCTTCACTGCTGGTGATGACATTGTTGTCAGCTGCTGATTGCTGCTGCAGCTTTTGGTGCCTGCTTCGATGAAAATAATTTTTCTAATATCCATAACTTTATAGGCTATTAGCTTAAAACTCGTCAGGCACTAGGAAGGATCACTTCAGGCCAGGGAAGGCTACGCAGTACGCAGGCTAATGTCCCGCAGCGGCTGCCTCTCTGGTGGACTCCGATACTGCACATTACTCCCGAGACATTTTCAAAACAAAAAAATGTGTGAAACATCCGGGGCTTTTCAGAAAACATCCAGGGCTTGAGCCCAAGTAGCCACCCCCTAGCGCCACCACTGATTCTGACACACCAGGTGAGCAAAGAAAATAAAAGTATTTGTCTGGTTTGATTTGTATCAAGCAGATTCATAGAGCAGCCAGAAGTTTTTATTTATTGACATATTTTCCACATTCTTCATTTGTGAATCTTGTAGTTGTTTTTAGCCGCTGATGGAAGCTGTACGACCATCAGTCCATGCACGCTGCCCCCTCTCCAGGCGGTGCAGGAGAAGTGGTCATGATGTGGGCGAAATCCAAGATCTGATATGTCACTGCAGGCGCTTTCTGTCTGATAACGTTACACACAGCCCACAGTCCATCTATCGTTTAAAGCACATTGTCCTACAGCGTTGTGTTTTGACAGTTGTTGCAGCACGCTAAGATGCAGAGTTGGAAAAAACATACACTTCTATAGTTGTGTATGTAGGGAAAATATCCAGAAGTCAGCAAAGTATTCTGCAGTGTGGTGCAACAGTTATTGTGAAGCTAGTTACAGGAGCCTTATTTAGCTTAGGGGTTTTCCTTTCCTGTAGTGTGATATATGTATTATATTTTTATTTTTATTCATTATTCTGAGTATTTTGTCATACTATACTGTATGTATTGTTTTTTGGTATATCTATATTTCATGTAAATACTTTTCTATAAATTAATGTTATAATAGTTTTGTTTGTAATAGTTTTTTACATTTGTTTTTATTTTTACTTTTTACTGTTTACTTCCTTAACACAGTGACATCACTTGGTATCACTCTTGTTCCATTGACTAGCGCTCCAACACATTGTATATGATAGGCTAAGGGGCGGGATATCTCTAATCGGTTGACCAATCACAACACAGCCGGACAGTTAACCAATCAGAGCATTTATAATAATTATGATAAACCTGCGTAACACAACTAAGAATGAGGAATAATTGATGTAGTGACGGATTAATATACAACAATGCTTCAGGCTATACATGTTCTAATCAACTTTATTTATTTGCATTTTAAATAATGTAATAAGTGCTTGCATACTGCTTATAAATGCTAAATTAAAGTGTTACATTGTTAGATCTTAATTCTTGATGTGCTAACTCATCATATAAACACAATGCTTCAACATTAATGCCACTGCTATCATGCCTATGGCGACCAGTAATAAATAACCATGATTGTGCCATGTCAGAAAGAGTCACGCATACTTTCATAACACACACACACACACACACACACACACACACACACACACACACACACACACACACACACACACACACACACACACACACACACACACACACACACACACACACACACACACACACATACCATGTATACATCACTTCAGCGGACATTATATTGACTTACATGCATTTCCTGGAGACTTATCCTAACCTTAACCATAACCAACACATGCCTAACCCTAACCCTTACCCTTACCCTTAACCTTACCCTTACCCTAACCCTAAACCCTAAAATTAATGATTGCCCTCATGGGGAACTCCATTTTGTCCCCATAAGGGAGGCGAATCCCCACACGTGACTGTGTAAACAGGTATTGACACAAGTATAGTAATGCTAGGCCGCACACACACACACACACACACACACACACACACACACACACACACACACACACACACACACAGGGGCCTGAGGGGCTGCTGTCGTCATGCCGATGCTAAACATGGCACGTCGCATGCCGAACTGCATCTGGAGGTTGAGGACGAAATGTTGGTTCATTAGTCTGCTGTGGATTCACAAAAACAGTATGTAGCATAAATTGGATCTTACTTTAAATAATCATGCAATAACAACTCAACATGAGCAAATCTATTCTGAGCACATACATATGTATACTGTAATTATCTGAGGTATATTCCATGAGCCTGCATGTGGCCAAAGACAGTATATAAAAGTCAACAATTGAATGCCTTCAATTTGACAAGGCTCTGCTACACGCTGTTGTAATAAGTTCATGAGCTGAATCATAAGGTAAAAAACACTGACATCATCCAGACACAAAAAAAGTGACTGATAAGCACTCCAGCTACCCATATGTATGTGCAAAGGCACTTCAAAAGGGATTTTTTCGTACTCTTTCGCATTCAAAGATACAAACAGAGTGGCAATAAACATGTAGCGCTATCTACACCTGCCATCAGTGCCTTTGAGCTAAGCAGGAAGCAGTAATTCAGCTGCAGCCTGCCTACGGCTGACAGCACCGTGTGTTGTAGTGACGTGTTCTCCTGCGATAGTAGGGTGTGTAGCCTTATCTCCCCTGCAACCACATCCCCCAGGCAGACCACAGAAAAAGGGTAAATTAATCTTTTTAAGTGCAGCTAGAAACAAAAAATAACCACGTAGAGACATATTGAGATGAGCGCCTGGAAATATCCGCTCCATCAGTCAGGGTAAACCCCCAGACTGTTCTCATGAGATATTTTCTTCTAGTAATGCTGCTGCTGCTGCATTTTTGCACTGACAGATCTACTGTGAAGCCAGAGCACAAGTGAAGCTAAGAATAGCTGACGGGCGGCCGGCAGCAGCAGAGAGAGAGACGCAGGTCCAAGGTCAGACCGGGACACGGACAAGCAGGCGGAACTGGAAGACAAGATTGAGTCAGACGGCCTTTCAGCTGGGGAGGGAGGACAGCTTTGAGTGGACGGAGCAGAGATAAATACACACACACACACGGCTGCTGGATGTCTTGTAGTCACTAATCATAAGAGCTGAGTGAAGCTGCAGCTGAGTGGGCTTATTTCTCTTTGTGGTGTCACTTAGCTCAAACAGGTAAATCATTGAACAACAAACAAACATCGCCCTGCAGTGGTGGAAAAGTTACTCAGATCGTTTACTTAAAGGCCCCCTATTATGAAAAATGAACTTTTTGATGTCTTTTATAAATATGTGTCCCCGGTGTATAAGGGAACTCAGAGAAAATACAACCCTCTCTCTTTTCCTCCGTACCCAAATCTTTAAAAACAGGGGTACAATGGAGCTGATCCAGATTTCCATCCGATATGACGTAATATCAGAAATGCAGACCCACGGCCCTATCAGAAACGTCACTATCAGAAACAATGCACGACGTGTTTTGGAAGTAATATGGTCTTTGTTTATATTAGCAAGCATCGCTAACACTCAGAGCTAACCTGTACTGGAGAGAGTATGTGTAAAAAAAGCAGGAAACAAAAAAAGGAACTCACCTTCTAGTAAACCCACAAGAGAAAAAGTGTTTGAGCTCCATACTGTTTCAGAAATAATCCTTGATTTTGCTTTGGAACATGATATGGCGCTTCATCACGGCAGCATTTAGCATCCTGCATGAGCTCTCCTCTTTTATTTCTTTTTCTTTTTTTAAAAGCTATACGGACCCAGAATCAGCACTTCTCTAACAGGGCTGAAATAGAGGGGTATATAAGGCATGGCTAGAATGGGTGACCTGTTTGGTATTTTGAGCAAAACACTTAAGAGACATGTTTTTGTATATATCTGAGACCTACTGTATAATATATGCCTAAACATTTTATAATAGGAGACCTTTAAGTAAAAGTACTAATAGTACAGTCTATAACATACTCTATCTCAAAGTAAAAGTCTGAGTTGAAAATGGTAGTACTATCAGCTAAATGTATTACTTTTGCAGAATACCTCTTATAAATGTTTTGTTATATTGTGATAGAGCATTAATATCCATTCTTGTTTTTAACATTAGAACACCATAACATATAAAGAAGTTTTTAAACGTTTGTTATTCGTCATTATGAAGCCACATTTTGGAATCACTGAGCTAATTAGTCATACAATATATTATAAAACTCATGTATTTTGTTAAAAGCAACCACTACAAGATAAACTGTAATGCAGTAAAACAGTGCAACATTTCCCTCTGTGAAATGTAGTGGGTGTAGGAAAGAGCGAGTTAAAGAGCAGAAAAATGGAAATATACTAGTAACAGTCAAAGCAACCCCAAAAATTAAACTTACCCAAGTTAAAGTAACCAGGGCGCCCAGAATAGTGGGGAACGGGGTGGATAAGGGGATTCTCCCCATGTTTTCACCAGGTCTCACTGATCTGGCGTCAATTAAAAAAATATATATATTTTAACCCAATCATATAAAAAATTGAATATTATTGATTTCTTATGTTTATAATTATTGTTGTCATATCTAATATTTGTTTTCCCACATGATTCGCTGTGTAATATATGGCATTGTTATTACATGACTATAAGAATACTTTACTTTATCTAGGCGCCTCGAGCCACAAAATGTGCCCTTTGGTACCTTAACGTGTCGTTACGTCTAGCAAGGAAGTGCCGGATGAAAACCTAATTGTTATTGGTGGAAAATTATATTCATTTTATTATTAAATGTATTTTAGTTATGCTCTTTCCTGTTTTTGAGGCCTTCAAAAGGAGATCCTGAACCAAAGTTTGTATAAATTTGCACCGACGACTTTCAGTGATCCGGTAAAAATTGCAAACATGTGGAAAGTCAATGGGGTAACAATTATCCTGTGACGTGTCCCTCAATAGCGTCCATCTGATCAAATCATTTACTAGGGAATAATTATTCCAAGTCGCACCCGTAACTCGGAATGACCTGAGATTTTGCGCCAACACATATTCCGGGTTCGGACCTGCTTTTCTAATAACCCTCTTGGGAACCCTAAGCTCGTCTAACCATGTTCTTTCTCCCTAATTACATAATGTTCCAAAAAACAGTTTAACATATCACCTTTAATTTCACCAATTTCAGTTTTGTCCAACACGAAACTTTCAATCTACGGCAACGCGGTGCGAGGGATCAGAAAACCCACATTTAAAAACCGGAGTATAAAATGGAGCCTATGTTAGGTAGGAGGACGATAAATATTGGCCGCCCGTTCAATCAAAACTGTACTCGCCCATTAAAAATGGCGGGGCTTAGATTAGAGAATGCTCTTCTCTATGTTATTGTTCGGATAGCATGTGGTTCAAACTGTCTGGTGAATAGACACTAAGCATTTCATTTGACTTGTGTAGAACACACAATTTTAACTCAGTGCGGGATTGTACTTCTTTAATTTTTTGAATTATTATTCAAACTTGTTTGTGTCTGTCTGTGTTGAAATTAATAGGTCGTTCAGCTTATAACATATGCTAATTCGTCATAGGGTAAATGATCCTGTCTTCAGGCAATTTAACGCAATATCCAATGTGTTGTTCTACATCGCGAAGTGTTATAGGTCGATCGTTGAAGTCATGGGAGCTCGTAAGCTAATGGGAATGTACGTTTTTGACCATTTATGTCACAGACTACCTTGAAGCTACTGAGACCTGCCCTTTTTGTCTGCCACTGCCACCAAATTCAAACTTCACACACACACACACACACACACCAAACCACACACACACACACAACACACACACACACACACCCACACAACACACAGACACCACCACACACACACACACACACACACACACACAGACACACACACAACACACACACACACACACACACACACACACACACACACACACACAGACACACACACCACACACACACACACACCAACACCACACACACAGACCACACACACACACACACACACACATCACAACATTAGTGAGTAACCAAAGCAAACGGTAAAAGGCAGAAAGGTCTGATGCACATTTATCATCTTGAATAACTTATAATCACAACGGGAACAGTCTTGAGGGTGTGCTTCGTTGACATCCAGCCATGCGGTCACGCCTCTTTTAACATCACTGTTGGCTGAAATCGTCTCCGGAGGCATACTTCAGTGTACCCTAGGTTATAGCTCCTTCCAGGGACACTCCTCTCTTCTCTACATCAGTGTATCCTCTGTCACGGCTCCTCAGACCTCCCTCGATAATCGATCCTCGACGAGCCTTCAGAGAAATTAGTTTTCCTTCCGACGCGCTCCGACATCCGGGTTTCCGGGTTGCTGCCGGAGGATGGGAGTCTGGTTGACCGAATGAGAAATGACAAACGGGTCATTTCGAGGACTCAGCGCGCGTCTGCTTGACCCGGGACTGGCGACCGCGCGCCCCCCGAAGGCGCACGCGCGAGGGCCCGCTCAGTCACTGCACGAAGTCGCGACCGCAGTTTTAATTGTTTAATTGTTAGTCCTCTAAATTGTTATTTCCCAAACACCTTAATAAATGATCCTTCTTGCACTATAAACGGTAAATACCAAATCATTTCTTAATCCATTGTAAATACTTTACATTGTATTATATTTGATCTTGAAACAGTCCTTTTTGGGTTACGGTATAATGTTACTTATGATTGTAAAAAATAGTAAGTAAATATAGCGGAAATTAATTTATCTCAGTTTCGTCCCCCTCCTTTTCCAAAATCTCACTGCGTTCCCTGTAAGTACAGTACTTGAGTAACTCAACATTACTTGGTAAATTGTACTTAGTGATCTTCCACCAATGACGTCCTGATAGCAGATAGCACTTTACATACTTCTCCCAAAGAGAAACCCTCCATTTTAAACGCACGCAGATACCA
>NW_011348180.1:7234-13255 GCF_000735185.1 Notothenia coriiceps
TTTTGTTATATTCCATGGAATGCTCTTAACATCCCGATAGCAATGAATATCTTAAGTGCTTTGACAAAAAATCCATAAAGAAATTTCATCTGTAAAAACTACAACCAATCCGTTTAGCCGGCCGGCTAAACGGATTGGATTGCCGCCCTGTCTGTCAGCCTTCCATCTCGTGCACGCACAAATGTATCTCGTGCCCTCATTGGGCGTGCATTGCAGCAGTACTTCAATGACTCGCCAGCAACAGGCGGCCACTTTCACCATGGCTGAGTTAGGTTCAACATCGTCTACTGGTCGCAAAAGAAAAAATTTAACTGAGCAAATTAAGAACAAAAATAAAGTGGAAACTAGGAGAAGTCAAACCAGAGTCAATATCGGAGTTGCTTTGGTTGTGTAGTATTGCTAACCTAGATGTGTTTAGCTTTGCCTGATATGTAACGTTACTGCAGCCTGCTCTCGCGGAGGAGGTGCTCTGTAAGGCAGTCTGAAGGAAGGGGCGGATTCTTTTTGGCTGTGTACTTTCAAATTTTAGTGCACTCGAGCGGGTTTCTGAAACTTACCTACCCCACCTTTAAGTACAGTTCTCATCTCTGTTCGCCGCGCTGTCGGCGCCGCTCACCAACGTCTGGGAGCCGAGACTATACAAAAAAATAACGGAGTAACGCACAATGTAGTAACGGTAACTGAGTTACTGAATTTAAAAAATAACGCGTTAGAGTACTAGTTACTGCCAAAAATAACAGCGTTACAGTAACTAACGCGTTACTTGGGACAGTGTTGGGACTAACGCGTTACTTTGTAACGTTACTTTGTAACGCATTAGTCCCAACACTGCTAATAAACCAATAAAAATGAATGTTCCTTGTTTAGCTGAGGTCAGAATTGTTGATCTGAAGGTACATTGCCAATAATCTGCACACAGTGAAAGGGCACATTGCTTGATTTATAGTAAAATATCCCTCGGTTTGTCAATAAGACATCCCCCCATTTAAAAAACAAATATATATTTAAAAAAATATATATCTAGATTTTTTTTAATATATATATATTTGTAATCCATGATCGTTGTAATATGCATATATATGTGTAATATATAGATTACTTGTACTTATTCTTCATTGTTATTCCTCTAAATGGTCATTTCCTCAAACGCCTTAATAAATGATCCTTCTTGCACTTAAAGGTAAATACCAATTCATTTGTTAATCCATGTAAATACTTACATTGTATTATATTTGATCTTGAAACAGTTCCTTTTTGAGGTTACGGTTAATGTTACTTATGATTGTAAAACAAATAGTAAGTAAATATAGCGAAAATAATTTATCTCAGTTTCGTCCCCCCCTTTCCAAAAATCTCACCTGCGTCCCTGGTAAGTACAGTACTTGAGTAAACTCAACATTACTTGAGTAAATGTACTTAGTGACATTCCCCCAATGACGTCCTGATAGCAGAATAGCATCTTACATACTCTCCCAAGAAGGAGAAACCTCCATTTTAAACGCACGCAGATACAGTAAGTTCACCCCTGGATCTTTGGACTCGTTCCCAGTCCAAGATCTGGGTTCTGGAGCAGCGTTACTTTCTGCTGCAGTTGCTGTGCTGAGATCTGTGGAGGGGGGGAGGTTTTCTTCCAGCTAGCACAGGAGGAAGGATGCCAAGTTATGTGTTTTTCCCTTGCACCAGATTGTCTAAACAGTTGCTGCAGCATCATATTTCTGAGAAGTTTTTATTTGCTCGCAGTTTTGAAGGATAAAAAAAAAGTCCTGTTTTAAAGGCAGCACAGTTAGAAATTAGGGTGTTCCGTTAGAAGCTTATAATGACTGTTGGGATGAGAGTTAAACATGGATGGAGAAAGATGTGCTGTTTTCAGGATGATAATAAATCACTGGTTATTTCTTTAACATGACATGACAAGTAAATGGTAAATAGTAAATGGACTGTACTTATATAGCGCTTTATCCAGTCTTTAAGACCCCTCAAAGCGCTTTACATACTACATGTCATTCACCCATTCATACAGAGCAGTGTACCTTACTCTAGGACCTAACATACACACACATTCACACACCGTTGGCCATGCCATCGGGAGCAACTCAGGGTTAAGTATCTTGCCCAAGGATACATCGACATGTTGACTGCATGGGCTGGGATCGAACCCACAACCTTCTGGTTGAAAGACGACCACACTCCCTCACAGCCACAGTCGCCCTAAATAAATAAATAATAATAAATAAGATATATGTTAAGATGGAATGCTGAAATGTGCAACTTTCTTCATCTTTTTGACTTTAAACCACAACACAGAAGCCAGAGAAAGGTCTAGTAAAAAGGTAAAGGCACATTTAACTAACACATTTACAGAATCACATTTACAGAGGTACATTTTCTCGATAAAAAAAAATCAATAAATATATTAAACGTGTTTTTTCTGCGGGTGGTGTGTCGGTCTGATTGATATGTTGTTTAACACGGTACACGCTCAGCTCAATGTTCTAAAATGACAGCAATACATCATATTCCATGGCATCATCATTGGAGCTATGTCGCTGTCTTTCAAGTTCACTTTTCATTAGTTTCTTAGACAAAGGGTCAGTTTTATGATGATATGTTTTGTAGACTTTACAAGACTTTTTTTTAACTATAGAAGAACGAGAATGTTTTCAACACATAAAGGGACACCTCATCCTTCAGTTGATCACATACAATACTTTTAGTTTATAGTAAGTTATAGTATTTAAAAAATCCAATCTGAAAATTAACTTACATTTATGTATATAATAATACTGCATTTGAAGTTTAAAATTACTCAACGTTATATTTAAAGTAGATTATATAATATTTTGGTTTTGGCCTTGTATTTACATTGCTATTTACATGAGAGTTCTGAAACAATAACTTCACTGTGCTTCACCATCCCAACAGAAAACTGCAACTGTGGGGAAATATATTTCAGCAGATTTCTCTTTTGGCAGACTTTCAAACTTTATTCTAAGGATAATTTTAGCATTTCAAGGAGAGAACTGGACAACATCCTGTTTTTTTTAGTATGGAGAGTTACTATCATTTATTATACTCTGACACTAGACATGACCCTTTGTTGTTATGTGGGAAACTCCAGAGTCTCAAGAGACAAGAGTTGTTGAGCTTTGATCATAATAAATGATCATATTAATTCCATGGTTTTTCGTGCGGTCTTTAAGATGTCCCCCATGTTGTCTTTAAAACCATAACAAAAGCAAAGATATTTTAATCACAATAACAACTATTTGGAGTCACATTTCTGTAATGCGGAGCCTAGCACTGGCTGAAGGCTTCAGAAAACATTCTGTTTCTCTCTGCTATATCTCTCTGCTCATTTCAATGAAGATTTATTTTCAATGGAGGCATTTCAGGAAGGGGGGGGGGAGTATGGGAGAGAAACTCCATCTGGAAGGAACACAGGGATTTTAGCCTTTGCAGACCATTTACATGCACAAAAACCTATAGAACACACTACAGGAGAGGGCTCACACAGGGCTCACACAGGGCTCTCACAGGGCTCTCACACACACACACACACACACACACACACACACACACACACACACACACACACACACACACACACACACACACACACACACACACACACACACACACACACACACACACACACACACACACTACTACGTACGTACTACGTACTACGTAATAGTACGTACGTACTACGTAACGTAACGTACTACACACACACACACACACACACACACACACACACACTACACACACACACACACACACTCTCTACCTACTCCTCTACTACTACTACAACACACACACACACACACACACACACACACACACACACACACACACACACACACACACACACACACACACACACACACACACACACACACACAATTTTACCAAACTGCGGTTTATGATGTTTGGATGGCTTTCCTTTGGATCAGTCTGACCTAATGACGTGTGTGTTTGCATGTGTGTGTGTGTGTGTGTGTGTGTGTGTGTGTGTGTGTGTGTGTGTGTGTGTGTGTTTACATGTTACTGTTAGCTATGTGTCCAATATTTGTTGAGTCCTCGTACAACAGAGTCAGAGGTGGTTCTTTGGGCTGAATACTACATTCCTCTGGTGGACTGTCGATGTGGTCTTCTTACTCCTCTTCTTCTACTTCTTCCTCTCAATGCCTTTCCACAGCAGCACGGACTGAGCCGCAGTACATGGGCCACCAGCTTTAACCCCTGAGATAAACACTTCCCTCTCCTCTCCATGCCTATTTCGTGTAAGACAGGAAGAGAAAATAACACAGAAAGAGAAAAAAAAAATGTTTGTTTCAGATTAATTTGTACGATGCTGCAGGAAGCGGCAACATCAGCTGCTATCATTTTTCTTCAGGAAATGACACACTAGCCTACCCAACCTCGCCTCCACACTCACACATACTGTAAGTGACATATTTACGAGACACATACCACTTACACACATCATTTAACATCTCCAGTGGAAACTTCTCTTCTTTACAATTCTCAATACAAACTATTTAAATAGCAAAAATTCGAGACAGTGCTTTCAGTCAATCATATAAGGAGATTTTCAGCTTTTATATCATTTTAGACTGAATATTTTTGGCTTTTTGGCTGACAAATCAAGTCTTGCATAATTTTCCACTAGTTTCTGAATGTTAAAGATCAAACATTTAATAGATTAATCTAGAAAACAATTGGCAGTTTCATCGATAAAGGAAATAATCATTATTCACTAATAACTGAGATATTAGGTTTGGTATACATTTTTTTAATATGTGTTTTTTCATGTAACATGTATTTTGGTTTCCATTCCCACCCATGTAACATTATGTGGGATTGAAGTCTGTTGTCTGAGTTAATTGCTGCAGAAACACACACACACACACACACACACACACACACACACACACACACACACACACACACACACACACACACACACACACACACAGGATAAACATAAACAGGATCATCAAAATAAGATTGCATCGAGCCAGACATTTTTGTTTATCCTGTGTGTGTGTGTGTGTGTGTGTGTGTGTGTGTGTGTGTGTGTGNGAGACCCTTTGCAGGTACTTCATGAATATGTATATCTCTGATGATACTGTGCGCCATTTATCCCCGTATATATCTGTGTGTGTGGCTCCTCCCAAAGAGCCATAAAGTATCAAATGTGTCCGCTCCTCTGAGTTATACTGCTGTTACACAATGCGCACAGCAATTGAACACATGAGTTCAGTCCTTTATTGTTCAGTAAATCAAAATAATTATTTTCTGAAAAAAAAGGATTGCTTTTGCATTTCTCTAGACGTTTATTGTGTTGTCTAATAACTCACAAAGAAGCACAGCAGGGCTTTAAAATGTGAAATGACCTTTGGCCGCTCTGATTTACTCACACACGGTGGCAGGTCATTTTAAAGGAAGTCAGTGTGAGACCCTTGTGGCTGTCAACCACACACACACACACACACACACACACACACACACACACACACACACACACACACACACACACACACACACACACACACACACACACACACACACACACACACACACACACACACAGCAGCTATGACTCAAGGTCTGTAATAAACAAGCTGCCCCGCCTCCTGTTTCCTCACAGTGTTGCAGGAAACTTCCCAGTGTGACAATGGGGAGGCATGTGGGGTTAAAAACCACAATACAATTGTTAAAAAACAAGATTTTAAACACGGAAAGCAGTCATTGCAATGTAACCTGTAAAAATTAAGTTTGGGAATCACCAATACTGTTTTTCCTTTTAGTGCTTAGTGGTTGCCATATCTCCTGATAAGAGCATGTCTTGCAGTGATCTTTTTGTCTTGCTCATTTCAGGTTCTTATTTGTATGTTGTACCTCTACTGTGACATGTCTCCATGCTTTAATGTTCAAAAAGCTCTTTATTTTTCTCATACTGCCTGTGCTGCAGCACCTCTTTTCACCCTCTGTCTGAAACTAGAGCCCAGTCTGCTC
>NW_011348180.1:13276-17416 GCF_000735185.1 Notothenia coriiceps
CCCCCCCCGACGCCTTCTTTATGGTATTCCTTTTTGTTATAGCTCAGCAGTACATGTGTTGAATGTTAGAGAAGCACAGCAGAAACATGGCAGTGGGGCTGATACCATCCGAAGGTAATGGTCAGTGGGCCGGCATCATCAACAACATGCAACATGCAACAGCTAGAGCTAATTCTCCACATGCGTCTCTTCTGTTTCTGTCTTTCTTTCTTAATATTAATCTGACATTAACACAATTATACAACACGTTTTTTTGCATTACAGACTGGGTCTCATTTTGGAGGTAGATTCATCCTTGTGACTAAAATCACAGTATTTCACCATCTGCTGCATGAAGTTTGGCCAATTTTTTTTTTAGATCTTCCTCTAATAAGTGTTAAGGACACTAATTGCCTAGTATCCTTTTATGATTTTCTATTGTTTTTTAGCTTTACAGTAAAAATACAGAGACAGATCAGTCTATTAGATTACGGTATTGATCCCAAATTGGGATTTATTTATTTTTGTATCTGAAATGTATTTTAGTTTGTGAGAGCACAAATGAATGGGCCTAAAAGAAACAAAAAAGTCAATAATTCTCAACAAAACAGGATGGTAGAAAAAATTGTATGTTTCCAAGTGTTTTTATAGAACAAAAACGCACCGACTGCCTCTCACAACCTAATGCACTTAAAGTCATATCATCAAAAATGTTACTCTTATCCTAGTTATATTTTAAACTTGCAAGTTTTAGTTCTTCCTAAAAACCGTTTCATAAAAAGGCCTCTCAATACCGTTACAATCTATATTTAAAATCTATTTTTCTCTGATTTTGTTCGGTTATTGCAATCTTTTGTCCCCATTTCATTCCAAATGTTTATTGAGTAGCAGTGAAAGCCTTTTTAAAATCAGACAACATATTTGTGGATCTGCTCACTTGATCATTAAAGTCACATAAAACTGTTCTCATCAACAATATTGATCTGAATGTGAATGCATGTCTTTCATCATCTCGCTCCACTCACTTCTTCGCACCGCTGTATATTGCTCTCTGTAAGAAATGAGAGGAAAACGGTTCATTAGGTTCAACTCTGTGGGAAGAAAGTTACAAATGTAAATAGGATTGAGAGAATAAGGCAACAGAAAAGTCTGGTTCTACTGTAGTTCTTTACTGTATAAGAAGATACATTTTATAATTGTAAAAATAAAGAAGTACCTACAATTCCAAAAAAGGGACCATAAATGACATATTATTTGAATACTAACATCTTGGAGGTTCATTTATAAAGCTCTGTTAAGGAAACTTCTCCAGCAAAGGAACATGAAAAAAACCTTTGTATGTTTGTTTGTCTGTATGTGTTTGTGTGTCTGTGTGTGTACAGTCAGTGTGTGTGTATGTCTGCATGTATGTGTTTGTGTGACAGTTTCCATTAATGAGACTGTGTGTGTGTTGTGTCCCTGTAGATGTGTGTGTTTTTACGTGCAAGTGTGTCCGTGCATGCAGCTGTGTATGTGTGTGTCGGTGCGCGTGTGTGTGTGTGTGTGTGTGTGTGGTGTGTGTGTGTGTGTGTGTGTGTGTGTGTGTGTGTGTGTGTGTGTGTGTGTGTGTGTGTGTGTGTGTGTGTGTGTGTGTGTGTGTACTGCTCAGTGTTGTCCTCCTGGTGGCAGTAAAACCCTTTCTCTGATTTCCTTCAGAATTTTTATTCTGCTGCTATCATTTCAATAGTTTAATGAGTGTGTGTGTGTGTGTGTGTGTGTGTGTGTGTGTGTGTGTGTGTGTGGGTTCTTGTGTGTATCTGACTGTAAACCTACTTATTTAGAATGTTGAATTAACTCAGTTTTTTCTTTTGATATTTGTAAAATATGTTTACACAGGAGCCATTTATGATTGCATTATCAAACTGTATATGTAAGAAAATTATTATTATTCTTTGACTATTACTATTGATTGCCTCCTGAATCTCTACATTGCAATACAATGATAGGGGCTTTTGAACACAAGTGATTAAAAATGCTGACAGATGGCTGAAATCTGAATGTGTGCCATTTTACTTAAGTTGGGACAAAAGTAGCTTCTCAAATCCTCATTGTTAAACTTCCCTCTCTAAAGTAAAGACAGAAGACTCTTAATTAAAACACAATTAAATCCTTTAAATTAAACTGCTGCAGAAAACAAATCAAAGTTGCACTTGTTAAAGGGGTCCTATTATGCTCCTAAGGGTTGTCCCTTTCCTGTAGTTTGGGTTTTAGTGCATGTAAATGGTCTGCAAAGGCTAAAATCCCTGTGATTTGAGCATGATCGGGACTCTTTTAAGGAAAATCAGAGGCATACAAGAAACTGAGCTAAAGCAGACTCTTTCTTAATAGCTGTGAGATAATGGGAATCATGGGAAATAATGAAAGGGGGGGGCGTCATTATCTTGTAATTCCCTGTCGTCCCGGTCCACCTGTTGCAGCTCCAGTGCTCGCAGCGTAACAGCGTGAATTAAGAGTGAGTGTGTGTGTGTGTGTGTGTGTGTGTGTGTGTGGGGGAGAATGCTCACAGTTGGTGTGGAGGAGAGATTCCCACCTCCACACTGTTGTGCAGATACCAGGCGACACAATAGAATCAGCTTTATTTTCAGATACATAACCTCCCTTATATGAATATACTGAATTAGCTTCTTCTTTATTCAAATAAGTTGATGAAGTGTGCTATAAGCAGGAAGTGTTGACAGTGCCATAGGGAGTTGTTGAAAATCGAACTGTTAATTAATGTCAGTACGGCTGTTAAGGATTGTGAAGGAAGCAGGACCCAAATGTAACTCGAGAGGGAACTCGAGAGTAGACTCCAGAGGTGACTTGAGAGGGAACTCGAGAGGTGACTTGAGAAGTGTCTTGAATGGGAACTCGAGAGGTAACTCGAGAGGGAACTTGAGAGGAGACTCGGGAGGGGACTCGAGAGGTGACTCCAGAGGTGACTCCAGAGGGGACTCCAGAGGGGACTCCAGAAGGGACTCCAGAGGGGACTCCAGAGGTGACTCCAGAGGTGACTCCAGAGGGGACTCCAGAGGGGACTCCAGAGGAGACTCGAGAGGGAACTCAAGAGTTGACTTGTAAGGAGACTTGTGATGGAACTCGAGAGGATACTTGAGAGGGAACTCGAGAGGTGACTTGAGAGGTGACTTGAGAAGGACCTTGAGAGTGGACTAGAGACGGTTGGTTTGCCAACAGAACACGAGGAGCTGGAGTCGGCTGGAGAGCCAGCAGGAAACGAGGTGCTGGAGTCGGCCGGTATGCCGACAGGACTCGGGGAGCTGGCGTTAGCTGGAGAGCCAGCAGGAGACGAGCTGCTGGAGTCGGCTGGTATGCCGACAGGACTCGGGGAGCTGGCGTCGGTTGGAGAGCCAGCAGGAGACGAGGTGCTGGAGTCTGTCGGTTTGCCGACAGGACTCGAGGAGCTGGCGTCGGCCAATGAGTCAACAGGTGACGAGGAGCCGGAGTCGGGACCATGGTTACTGGAGCCGGTACTGAAACCAGGACCATGGCTGTAAGGTCCGATTCTGGAGCCGGAAACATGGCTGTAAGGTCCGGTTCTGGAGCCGGAAACATGGCTGTAAGGTCCGGAGCTGAAGCCTGGATCATGGCTGTGTGGACCGGATTTGGAGCCGGAAACATGGCTGTAAGGTCTGGTTCTGGAGCAGGGGCCATGGCTGCTTGGGCCGGCACTGGAGTAGGGGCCATGGCTGCTGGGGCCGGCACTGGAGCCGGAACCATGGCTGCTGGGCGCGGAGCGGAAGCCTTGACCCTGCCTGTGTAAGCCAGGTAATTGAGTATGGAAGCAAAGCTGCGTGGGCCGGTACTGGAGCATGGAGCCATGGCTGCTGGGGCCTGTACTGGGGCTGGAGCCATGGCTGTGTGGGCCGGTTCTGTAGCCGGAACCATGGCTGCTGGGGCTCGGGCTGCTAGCCTGGCCTTGCGACTCCTTCTCTTCGCAGCCGCCTGAATACTCCGTGGACCTCCATAAGCCAGACGAGTTCCAGAATATGACTCCTGGACAGGAGCAGGAACTGGGGCAGAAGCATGGGTTGACTTCAGACGGATCCCACCGAGGCGTATGGTCACAGGTTGGGAATTGGGAGACAGGGAGCTAGCATGCCTGGGGCTAGCAGGCCGAGAATC
>NW_011348181.1:0-1050 GCF_000735185.1 Notothenia coriiceps
CTGTTAATTCAATGTTTTTGAAGATAATTAAAAAGCATGCTTTGCCAAATAGCTCTCATGTCAAGAAGTAGGCAAGGCTCCAAATCGATTATCACAAAACTAACAACTATCTGTGATACAATCATTCTAATACGGTGAATTATGTGAACTTAATTAATTAGAGAAAGAAAAGGATGAACTGAAACCAAACATGAGGTCAGACGAGGAAGTCTTCAATGAGGTCTGCCTTCATTAAGCTTCTATCTAAAGTGAAGCAATCAACCTTCATTCTCTCAACGAGTCAAGAGAGTCAGGAGTAATGACCGGGAAAAGGAAGAAGAAAAGACAACTTTGTTAATTCACCACACCCCTTTCATCCTCATCAATTGTAATCTCCAACAAAAAGACACTTCACCAAAGATTGCAGACAACAGAGAGGTCGGTAAGTGGAAGAAAAATAGCTGCAACAACGAAAGTAAAAAGTGAACCTCCCGTAAAGATGTTGACGACAGCATTCTTCAGAGGTGGCAGCGAGAGACAAAAAAGAAGAGGAAAGGAGGAGGCTTTGTTATGAGGACAAGAAAGAGGTGAGAGGAAATAATTACGACATTACAGAAGGAGCCGTTTACAAAAGACTTCCGTTGAGCCGAAGGACCGGAAACATGACCCAGAAAGAGACCCGAGGAGCGCTGCCTGCCTACGGATTCATCACTTCAGGAGAGAAATGAGAGCGAGGCTGCCACCGACCAACACATCTGTTTCGTTCAACCTCGCCCAGAGTCACCAGAGGCCTGTTGTGTTTCTACTAACGTTAGGGAGACAGAGACACGGGGATGAAGAAGAGACATGGGATGGAAAGGAGAGACACATTTTAGTTTTATGATGCAATATTTAAAAAAAGATATGATGAATTGTAAGGAATATTGTGAACTCATAAGCTTGCATTTCCCCCATTGAATATGTGTGGTTGTAATAATAATAATAATAATAATAATACGTTCTTTTTGTATTTTTTTCATTATTATTATTATTACTATTGTTTTTATTATTATTAGTAGTACTGTTGTTATT
>NW_011348182.1:0-1613 GCF_000735185.1 Notothenia coriiceps
ATTCACATGGGGGGGATGGGCACATAAAGGGGGGAATCTAGAGTGTGTGTGTGTGTGTGCGTGTGTGTGTGTGTGTGTGTGTGTGTGTGTGTGTGTGTGTGTGTGTGTGTGTGTGTGTGTGTGTGGTGTGTGTGTGTGTGTGTGTTTTATCTGATCCGATCCGGATGGTTTCTAATTCCTTTTCTTTATGGCTGTCATGTTTGACCGGGAACACCATGGGTGTTACAAAGTTGACTAAATCATCCAAAATTCAATGAAAGTGGTGATCAGCAATTGTATATGTTCAAATGTCTACTGTGAAGGATATCATGAAGCCTTAATGCAATCGAACGTAAAACAAAACAGTTATGATTGATGAAAGTAATAAATTGGTCAGATTTGACCCGAACACAACAGGACGGTTAATTTAATGGTCTCTGACATCTTTATAATCCTCAAGTACTTTGACCATTTAAGAAAGTGTTATATTGTCGATCTAAAAACTTGTGGGACTATTTCTTTAATGGCTAATGGTATTTCAGCGCCTGGTAATGGTTATTAATATCTCTACATTTCTCTATTCATCATTAAACCTGCATGTTTCCCCCCTTCTCTGTCATGTGCCTGTGTTCTTGTTTCCTCTATCCTTCTCTCTAATCTGGGATCATTCCTCCTCTCCTCTCTCCTGGGGGTATCTCGTCCTCTTTCTATCCATCCGGAACGTTCCCTGGCTGATTCCCAGTACCCTGCAGCTGGTCCCCATTGAGTCTCCCTGGGACTTTAACCCCTCATCTCCTCCTGATCCCCCTTGTTTCTGCTCCCCACCATTAGCTTACACTATAAAAAGTGAAAAGAGATGTTCTGCAAATTTACATCAAACAAAAACCCCAATTTCTTAAAGAAAATTGTCCAAAATGTCTCCACAAACCCCTGAAATGTGTCTTTTTTCCACTTAGATTTTTCTCACTACAACTTCCATACATTACACATTCGTACGTATCGATTTATTAGAAGGGGAAACTCCAAATTAGGTAATTAGTTTCAAAGGATCGTATGTCTGATGTTGCTTTTCCATGAGTGGAATCGCAGCTGGAGTCCATGTTTTCAGAGTGAAGAAGGAGAAGGAGAAGCTAAACTCAGATAGGGGGGGGGTAGAGGTGGAAAGATGTTTCCGATTGAAGAATGTAAGTAATTAACCCCTCTTCCTCTCAAAACAAAAAACACTCCTGCAGCATGTGTGGGGGCCATTGATCTTGTGTGTGTGTGTGTGTGTGTGTGTGTGTGTGTGTGTGTGTGTGTGTGTGTGTGTGTGTGTGTGTGTGTGTGTGTGTGTGTGTGTGTGTGTGTGTGTGTGTGTGTGTGTGTGTGTGTGTGTGTGTGGAGCCACATATATGCATGTTCCTCTACAAGGCATTGGTCACACACTAACACATTAGTACAGTTATTGGCAGTGGTGTAAGAAGTACTCAGATCTTGTACTTAAGTAAAATAAGCAATACTACATTTTAGTATTTAGTAAGTACTTTGTTACAAGTAAAAGTCCTGCATTCAAAATTTTCCATGAAAGGTGGGGTAGGTAATTCACTTCAGAAACACTTGTTGTTATATTCCATGGAATGCTCTTAACATCCCGA
>NW_011348183.1:0-2477 GCF_000735185.1 Notothenia coriiceps
AGTAATTAAATACCTTCTGAATGGTTTTACAATCAGTCTTTGTAAAAAAATACAAAATAGCAGAACAACACATCCAAAAAAACAAAAACATATTCACAGTTTTAACATTTTTACAGAATATAATCCACTTCGATAGGACGGGACATGTATCTGTTTCCCCTGGTTGTAAGTAAGAACTTAAAAAAATAATAAATAACATTAAAAAAACAGAATATTCTTCATGTCTGGATTTGGCTTCATCACTGATTTACTAAATCAGGTTGCACCGTGAAAACTTAAAGACTTTATTTGATAGAAATGGGTTGCTAAGAATGAGTTAGAATAACACGCACAAATAACAGATAAAGGTTGTCCATTCATCGGGTGTCCTCAATTAGACAACTCTTAGCCGATTCTTTAAATCATACAAATAAAAGTTAGGAGAGTTACTCCAAATTGAAATCAACAACTTTTGAAATGATTTCCATATAACGTTTGCTCTCCTTCTTGCTGCACATTAATAAATGTAATAACAGCAACCACATTCACATTTATAGAAATTGTTCCTTTCTTTTTAAACATTCATAGCGTCACTTGATGTACATTTAGATGTACACAATATTTTCGAATTGTCTCAACATAGATTATTGCTTTTAGAGGTGTGTTATGTTTGTTAATAAACACCAATCAAACAGGCAGATATAGTATTGCATACGTCCACAGGTGAGATTTTAGCAAGCTATGTTTAACAGAAGCTAGCGTTGAATGCTAAACCCTACTTTAGAAGTACTTGGTGAGGTGCAACCTGATTCAATTTAGTTTAAGTGCAACAACTTGTTAGACGAGGACGTTTGAACCCACAATCATTCAGTGCAACAGGCATCGCTGTTCTGTGGGACAATATAGTAAAAAAACAAACATGTATAATTGTAAAGTACACTCCTTCAGGCAAGAAGAGGACGAGGGACAATAAATAAAGGTTTGAGGGCAAAAAAACAAACCCATTACAAATATCATTCCTTTTGTCTGTCAGTGGAATAAAGTTAAACGCACTTAGAGCAGCGCTGCCATGAAGTCGATGTCCTCTAATGTAGTGACTGGTCGTCTGTTCTGCTTTAGAGTGTCTTCTAGATTCCTTCTTCAAATCCACTTTGAGCAGCAGGAATTGGTTTCATCAAATGATACAACGTTTGGTTTCCTTCTCACGTACACATCGTTTTAAAAGGAAATATGTAACTCCTAACCCAACAACTGCCATAACAAGTACGATGCAGACGGAGAGAACCAGGATCCGTAGTTCAGGCTGACCAACTGATGGAAAAACAAGGAAAACAGAGACAAATATTCAGTAACTGCTATAAACACAAATTAATTTTTTCATCAGTCTGCTTGTTCCTTTTCATTTATTTGAAGACTTTTGGTTTTTTCCTCACCTTTAACATCCGTCTCTTGGTTTGGATCTGGAGTTTGCGAATTTGTTTGTGTTTCTGTCGTCAACGTGCTGTTGGCTCTGGGTTCTAAAAGAAACACATGTTATTATTTACAGAACAATATCAAAGTCAACTTTATTGCAAACAAACATCTTGAATCTTCTCACCAACAACGAGTCGTACGACCGCCTCCTTCACGCCGCCCTCTAACTTTGGGATGAAACATCGGTATTTTCCGGTGTCAGCGAGCGTCACGTTGCTGATCTTTAACGAGATGTTTCCGACCTTCAGCTCGTCCTCGAACAGCTCCGTCCTCCCGACGAACTTCTGCAGCTTCATGTCCACTTCCTCTTTCCTCCTCCGGTACACAAAGACGTAGTCGACCCGGCTGAGGCGGTCCGAGGGGTCGGGCTTCAGGTCGGGAAGGGACCACTCCACCGTCAGACCCTCAACGTTGTAGTCGTGCGACACAGAACACGGGAGGATTACGTCATCGCCCTCAGAGGCCTCGATTGGCTGTCGTGGTCCAATCAGATGACGCCCTGAAAAACACAGCAGGGAAATATAAAGGTATCCCAACTGCAGCTGTGAACATGATGACTACTTCCATTCTGGAGAGGATCACAAATACATGGATCCTGAGATTGAAGCTCAAGCCGGGGACCAGTGAGAGTTTTCTAACAAACATGGTGACATCACATTGTAACACTTGTGGTCCTATTGGCCAGCACTTCAACACATTGTGACATCTCTCAGCGTCTGACCAATCACAATCCAAAACACAGAGGGGAATTATAAACCTTAAAAAAAAAAATAGGAGTCAAGTCTTATTTTTGATTAAATATAATCTTGCTGCTAAATACAGCGGGGCAAGGAGGAAGTGTCTCTGGAGGCAGCATCTCCCTGGTCCAATGGGATTCCTCCATTGGATTTGTGCAGATAATGTTCATATTTAAGAAGCAGAACAAACACATTTTCAAGTGGTTGATTTCTGGTCACAAAACTCAGTTATAGCATGAGTTGAGTCTGGACTGTGTTTTGTTGGCATACTGCGAGGCTGTGGCTCAG
>NW_011348183.1:2482-3870 GCF_000735185.1 Notothenia coriiceps
CCCGCCGGTTTAACCGTCCTGCTTATCAGATTACATGTTGGACGGGCTCCAAAGATTTAAGTTTGAAAATAAACACTACGTCAGGTCTGGGTCTAATTATTGTTAACACCCCCTCAGGGAAAGAAATGAGGATGAGTCTTGAAATCAGTCTAGAATAGTCTAGACTGATTTCTGCTGTGAGTCAGATATTGAATCAGCCTTCATTAAACAGTCCCTGTATGACCTGGAGATGAGTCAGATATTATTACAGCCATGAGTACTTTTACTCTTTATACTTTTTCCTGAAGATACTTAAATACTTTTACTTCACTCTCAATGAGTGAGGACTTCTACTTATTATAGACTCTGGTATGTATTTACTGTTAGCATAATAACATAGAAATAAAATCACATCAACAAAATTACAATGAAAATATGACAACGTGATATGTAATCACCCAAGTGGACGCGGGTCCATTCAAACAGAAAGAGGAGCGGTTTGAGTCGAGACGTTGAGAGAAACTTAAGATGATATAACTAATAAAACATGAAACTGTCCGGTCTAAACTCACAGACGCTGTTTGACCGGAGTTTAACGACATATGTCGGGTTGTGTGGTCTTTAAAAGTTATCTTCTGACAGTGACGTCCGTTGACTTGAATGGATAAAAAGCGAAACAATAAATGGAGCTTACCTTCATCCTCTGTGTGACCTGCCGTGAAGCTCCAGAAAGTCCAAGAGAAGCCCAGCACGAAAACCCCGAAGTGAACCAAACTGTCTGTTTAAAGTCTGGAAGATATTAAAGTATTTCCACTGCTGCTCAAGGAAGGAATGATTCATGTGTTGCGCACACTGATCCGCAAGTGGTCAATGGGGTAGATGTCAGGACTGCAGGCAAACCATAGAGGTGTTACTCTATCCGTGCAGCAATCAGCAAAGCGTTCTCCGCATCTTGACCCTCCAACCCAAGTGCTGTAGGCAGAAGGGAAGGGGAAGGCAGAACGGAAGGGGAAGGCAGAACGGAAGGGGAAGGCAGAAGGGAAGGGGAAAGCCCTCCTGGCCGCCGTAGAGGCTGGGGAGTGGCTGCTGTTTGGCATTGGCAGGGGACATTTGTCACATTTTTCCTGGGCGTAACTCAGACTCCACTCTGCTGCTCATCCGACACAATGTGGTACCACTGTGAAGCTAAGATAACAGGCTTTCCAACGGTAAAAGCCTTTTCTTATCAAGTTCCACATTTGTGGAATCAGCTTCCAGTTTGTGTTCGGGTGGCAGACACCCTATCCGTTTTTAAGAGTGCGCTTAAGACCTTCCTTTTTGATAAAGCTTATAGTTAGGGCTGATTAGATTCAGCCCCTAGTTTTGCTGATATAGGCTTAGTTTGTCGGGGGACATCTTACTTCTTCCTT
>NW_011348184.1:0-6753 GCF_000735185.1 Notothenia coriiceps
AGAGGTACTTTAAATACTTTCAAATACTGGGAGGTACTTTAAAACACTTTCAAATACTGAGAGGTACTTTACAATATTTCAAAAATACTTTCAAATACTTGTATGTATTCTACTTTAAATTAATATATAAAATTATTTAATGTAGTATAATGTACTTTATGTTATTTTTGTATTGTGCAGTACCTTAATGTTGAAATGACTTTACTTTAAAGCACTCTGATATAATTAAATGTACTTTAATGTATTTTAATTTATTTTACAGTACCTCATTGAAGTACATTGATGTACTTTACACTACTTTGATGTACTTTGATGTAGTTTACAGTACTTTAAAGTACTCTGCTGTACTGCAGTATGTCACACACGTCAACTCGTCTCATCTTCAGTCTCTCTTTCAGACATTTGGTAAAAAAGTAGTAGAAAATGATATAAAAAGATAAAGAATCTCCCCACATGTGAATGAGCCCTCCTCTTCATCTTCTGGTATCACTCAGCCCTCCTCTTCATCTTCTGGTATCATTCAGCCCTCCTCTTCATCTTCTGGTATCATTCGTGTTTCCTGAGATTATTACGTTTGGCTCTTTTAAAGGTTGGGTTGGCAAGTTTGAGAAACCGGCTCGAGATACACTTGTTGTTATATTCCATGGAATGCTCTTAACATCCCGATAGCAATGAATATCTGAAGTGCTTTGACAAGAAATCCATAAAAAATGTCATCTCTGGAAGCCGTGGCGCTGTAAAAAGCACGACCAATCATCTGAGCAGGCCCGGCTAAAGTAACCGGATGGCCTACCTGCCTGTCAGCCTTCCATCTGTGCACAAACTGATCTCGTGCCCTCATTGGTCATGTGCGCGTTCCTGTGTGTAGGAGGAGGGGCTCTGTGAGGAAGTGGCAGATTTGTTCCGGCTGTGTATTTTCAAATTCTAGCGCACTCGAGCTGGTTTCTCCTACCTACCCCACCTTTAACACTTTGTTTGTTCTCAATGATCGACAACCTTTAACTATGTAAGTTAGGTGTATAATAGTGATGTGACACGAACGATCCGATTATTTTGAACGGCTCTTCGGTACGAACGAAGGGAACCGAGTCGTACCGAAGAGCCGTTCTTCTTATCGTTGGTTCTCTGCCGGCCATAAATCCACTCGCCTTTACGGCGACCTGCTTTCCTGAATGTTCCGTAGATGACGGCGTAACGCGTGCTGCTTGAGCAGGAGTTCGGCTGGCTGAGAGATGTAGCAAGTTATACATTTTTCTGTGAGTAAAAGTAGATTCCTGGCGATACAGTCAATCATTTTCCTGGTGATTATTTCGCAGACAAACCTATTAACCCCGCCCCCTATGAACCGCGCCCCTATTAACCCCGCCCCTTAAAAAACTGCTCTTTTGAACGGCTCTCTAGTTTTACGACCTTTAGTTGACCTCCTGTTGTTTTTATTTTTGTTTATTGTTCCAACTTGACTTCTTATCCTAACCCTAACCCCTGCTTGGATTTGACCGCTGATTTGACCCCTGATTCGACCCCGGTGTCTCACCTATCCGGATGAGAGCCGTTCAAACTCCCATAGTGTATAATACAATAAGGAAAACAACCTGCAGCTAGCGCCTGCTTCATATTAAATTCTATCAATTCAAACAACATTTCATGCAATTTAAACGTCTTCTCCAACCGAATGTAGCGCCAACAATGTGCACAGATTAAAATAAACAACACCCTGGAGTTATTGAAGTGCACTAATACATCTATGGGAACAAACAGAGTGATTTGAGGCAGAAATACATTTATTTCCATCAGTTTAGTTGCAGATATTTAGTAAACGTGGAGCCTCTGGAGCTCCTTCCTCTGTGGGATGCTCTGAATGCATTGCTATAATCTCCTGTGTCTTTTCTATCCTTTAGATATTTAAATGATCTCATGAATTTATCCGATCCGTGACTTGTAATAAAGACAGAAATTTAAAAATGAAACAAGTGTCCGCCTCACGTCTCTCGTTTCATCTCAGAGGAAAACCCAAAGTGTGTTTTATAGGTTTTTAAAGAAGTCATGTGACAGGAGGTGTGACCCCGACATGTGACAGGAGGTGGGACCCCGACATGTGACAGGAGGTGTGACCCCCACATGTGACAGGAGGTGTGACCCCGACATGTGACAGGAAGTGTGACCCCGACATGTGACAGGAAGAAGTCCCCCCAAACTCATTGTCAAAGGTCATTGTGTGTAGTTGTGTGTCTCTTAGTGGACATTTGAGGTTGTGTGCATACATTTTTCGATGTTTTGTATTTTCAGCGGCTTTGTTTCTGTTCTTGTTATACGTTTATTCTCATTTTGATCACTTGTGGGTCATTTTGCCTCTATTTTTGATCATTTGGCATCAATTTTTGATCATTTGGCGTCAATTTTAAGACATTATGCATCTTTGGAGAAGTTCTTATGCCACTTTCTGTCTATGTTCTGGTTGCTTTATGCCTCACATTGTGGTAATTTCACAACCACAGTGGTTTAGCGCCCCCTAGTGGTCCTTCTGCGTCTCTTCAGTGTGTTTGCATCTAACTGTGGTTGTTTTGCGTGTAACCATTTTGCATTTCTTACTAGTAACGTTGGTTCCCTTTGTTTTTGTGTGTAAAGAGACTTTTCCACATCCTAAAAGCATGAATCACTATTCACACACACACACACACACACACACACACACACACACACACACACACACACACACACACACACACACACACACCGAGGATCCCTCCCACTACACTAACTCTCTCTCTCTCTCTGTCTCTCTCTCTCTCTCTCTCTCACACACACACCGAGGATCCCTCCCACTACACTAACTCTCTCTCTCTCTGTCTCTCTCTCTCTCTCACACACACACCGAGGATCCCTCCCACTCCCACACAAGGGTCTGCACTCTGCACACACTGGTGATCTGTGTGAAAACAAAGCTCAGTAACTTATGCATTGTGTAAATCATCAGGGGGTAATGAGGGTCTCACGGTTCTCGCAGAGAATAGAGGAGTAAAAGCAGAGGAGGTCACATGGAGGAAGATCACATGACGCCATGCTGCAGAAACAGAGGGGGGGGGGGTTTGTGGGTTTAGAGTCAGGAGCTATTTTCTTAAAGATAAGAACTAAAGAACTAAGAACTAAGAACTAAAATCCGCTTAAATACAATAAAAACACATTCAATAAAAAACGGAACAGGGTTAAATAAAATGGATAGGGAAGCTTATTTAGAGAATGAATATATTATATTTAACAGAAAATTCGATGATCAGTTAATCTTCTTTTTTTTGTGTAATTTTTCACGCAAAAAATGTACAGATTTATTTTCGCTGTTTGGATTTTTGTGTATATTTATTTATTTTATTTAAAGACATTTAAAGATATCACAAGAGCTGCAAGTCGATAGACAGAATGGGTATTTATTGAATTTAAAATAAGGTGATTTAGTCCACACTCATCCAGACTATACATGGTTATTATTATTTAATTGTTTTATTTACTTTTGTATTTTTTGAATTTGTGTATTTTTTTTATATATATTTACTTTTTAGTATTTTATATATATTTTTTGACACATTTTTTTGTATATATATTTTTAGAAAGATATATATATTTATTTTTTCATTTGTTGTACCTTTTTCTCTTGTTCAATAAAACAAACATTAATATTAGAAATGTACATTTTCTTTTCATTTTTTAATTACAGCAAAAGTTAGACAGAGAATATACAATTTACATTTTTTCTATTTATTTTACTTTTGTCCATTTGTTTTTATTCTTCTTAATTTTTTCTGGTGGGTTACCTCGTGTTGTTTTAAGGGGTCCAGCCTTCAGACATCTCTAAGGTCTGCTTTAAACACCCTGAAAATGTGCTAAATATAATGAGAGGAAGTGAATTCCGCAATAAAACGTCACTTTGCACACGATTTCAATACTATAATTTATGTAAATACCACATAGGACGTCGTGAAAGCACATTCCTAAAATAGGAAATGTCTTAATTAATCTAATAATACTCATAAAGTGTAAAATACCTAATGATAGACTGTAATTTAAACTAATGTAATATAATAAAATCAGTTACAATCTCATCCATCAGGCCCTGTCATCAGCCTCGTTCCAGCCAATCGGTGCGCCCTTACCCCCCTCAAGTCGACCAATCAGCGCTGTCCACGAGGTTCAGCTCCGGTAGAGGGCGGGCACCTTCTCGTCGGACTGAGACTCCCCGTCGACCAATCCGGTGTTGACAGTTGCCAGGAAACGTCAGATGTAGCCAATCAGCGACGGCAGGGGGGAGTTGAGCCGTGCCCTCCGATACCCCACGTGACGCTCCTCAGTAGTTCCCAGGCGGTCAAACATTCAACAGACGAGGTGAGTAAAGATACCGAATAAATACTATATTTACGGGTAAACACAGCGGGATAGCACCGCCTTACGACAAATGTGGTGTTGTTTAAATCGTCTGTGTTCTTATGTGTTAAAAAAGTCAGTGTTTTAACCGTTATAAATTAAGATGTTCCTTCCACAGCATGCTGTTAGCATAAGTGGCTAATTAACTACAGGTGAAATGAGCTAGCTCGTTAGCATGCTGCGTTAAAGACTAAATATAACACATTAAACATGTAAAGGAGAATGTTTCTTTACGTGCAGGGGAATAAAAGTGTCATTGTGTTTGTTTAAAGAAACCTAAAGTCTATGTGGCTTCTCCTTAGCAGCACCAAAGCTAATGCTAAGCTAACCTAATCTGACGTGTTCGTATTCAATGAGGGTGGAGATTTATTATCTAAAGTAACAAGCAAATGTGAGTTAAAATGCAAAATATCAAGCGATGCAAAACACGGGTTGATATCCACGAATGAATGAGTATGTCGGTAAGCATGGTAGCTTCTTATGTCTCGGCAAATGCACTTTAAAAAACATAAAACACCTGATTTACAAATGGACTAAGATGTGCTAAAATGGCTAAAGATGCCAAATATTAAAAGATAGGTGTGTTGGAAACGAGCATGAAAAAGAACAAGGCTGCCAACTAATGATTATATGCCGACTGTCAATTAGTTATCTCCCTGAATGAGTATGGCAGTTAGCATGTTAGCTTCACATGACTCGAATAAAGGGGTTTATTCCCAGGCAACTTAAGTAAAATGATTCTAAAATATATGAAGCTAGGTCTGTTGGAATAAATCATAAAAAGGTCCAAGGCTGCAAACCAATGATTATATGCAAGCTGTCGATTAGCTATCTTCATTAATCATTCACTTTACACACAAAACCCTTAAATATGTTGCATTTAAAATGATAATAACATGACTGAAGGAGCTGCAAAGTGAGAAACTGTTCTCTCAATTTACTCACTGTTTCCTCTTTAAAAGACATGGCACATTTATTCATCCTTTGACCTGCTTAAGCATCCTTAAATCTCCCTTAAACAATCTTAACTTCATCAAAACCCCTTAAACCTCCCTTAAACCACCAGGAAATATCCTTGAATCTCCCTAAATACCATTCATATACACTTAAGCATCCTTAAATCTCCCTTAAACTCTTAACTTTTTCAAAACCCCTTAAATCTCCCTGAAACTGTCCTTGAATCTACAATAAAGACCCTTAAAATACACTTAAGCATCCTTAAACCTCCTGCAAACTATCTTAACTTTCTCAAAACCCCTTAAACCTCCCTTAAACCACCAGGAAATATCCTTGAATCTCTCTAAATACCCGATACACTTAAGCATCCTTAAATCTCCCTTAAACTATCTTAACTTTCTCAAAACCCCTTAAGGCTCCCTGAAAATGTCCTTGAATCTCCCTAAATACCCTTAAAATACACTTAACCTCTTCGACACCGCACCCCCGATACCAGAGGAAAAAAATGCGTCCTCTGCAGGAAACGGCGTCTGAGGGCATCATAATATTTAATAAACTATGAATGTTTTATATCCATGTAACGGGAAGAAACTCAGCTAACTGATCGATTCGCATCGTGAGATGACACAGAATCGATGGGTACATACATCATCACTCCATGATAAGAACTCGCGAAGCTATTAACAAGAACAGACATCAAAACATGTGTGGTGCTAGGTAGCTAAAACCGGCACCATGGCTCACCTTGGTCGTTGTCTGGTCAAAAGTGGTCTTCAATGGCATTAAAACGATAAAAACGCTGCTGAAGTTAATCCATAGGTTAATCCAATGTGTCTGCGTCCCTTTGAAATGATTTCTGATAATCCATAAGCAATAAAACTGCTTTTCCGTTTCCAGATGTCAGAGCGAGAGATAGCTTCACTCTGATGCAAAACTGCGTGCGCGAAGCCCCCACCTTTTTTTTTTATACCATGTGTGTGTATGGGGACATTCCCCTTCGATTCTATTGGCTCTAACGGTCAGAAAGAGATGTCAATCACCAAAATCGACCAATGGGTTCCAGAGAAACGGTAAAACCCCCATTTCCACCCAAATCACCCCAGAGGTGTTTTTTTTTGCTAAACCTCTCCAAAAAGGTCAAATATCACTTGTTTTGCATCAATCTTGATACAGGGTACTTATTATATGTTGTACTTTGGATTCCTAAAGCTTTTAGTCTACCTTTCACCCAAGGGTAGTTTTCACTATAAGTAAAAAATAACTTTAGGAAAGACACTATAATTTAGTTTTTTTTACTATGTTCAATCTGAATTTTCTTTAAAATAAAAACATCTGTATTGATTCTGACTTTTCTACATCCAACTCACAGGTTTACCATTACTT
>NW_011348185.1:0-3868 GCF_000735185.1 Notothenia coriiceps
ATTGACTAGATGGGGTCTCCTGCTATCACCCTGAAGTATTTGATTGACTTCGAATGACTCTTTGATAGATGGACAATAGATCTAATTTGAGATTTTAAACAGCATACATTTTAAATTGTGCTTCAGAAAGTAATGTTATTTTAGGAGTGTTGTGAGATGGTGTCAACATCAATTAGAAATTAGTCACCCAGTGGAAATGTCAGATATGTCTTCATAACTGTATACTTACATTTTAACATTCACTCAGTTATAATGTGGTAGTTATACGTAGTTTCTTTTAAATTATTATTGATCACATTATATAGTACATATTTCTTAATTTAAGATCCAGTATATATGAATATGTTTGGTGTGTTTTTTAGGTATATTTGTTATTGACCGAGTAAACGCTTTTATTTTGAAGGCAGTTTTTACAGGCCTCTACCGTAATGCATAGGATATTCGCGCACCGCAATACAACGTGCTTTTGACTGTGTTTTCCGAAGTGGGGGCTGGCTTGACCACAGTCTGTTTACCCAGTGTTTCCTGACATGAAACGTTTTATTTCACCTTGCTATGTGTTTTTAACATATAAAAAACGGGGACATTTCCGGGGACAGTTTCAACCGGGGACAGGCCAATACAAACGGGGACTGTCCCCGGAAAACGGGGACGTCTGGTCACCCTATCTTACTGGTTCCTAAATCTGTCAGTAATGTTAGTTAATATGACTGCTTCTTAGTTTTCTAGTCAGCTAACAACACTGGTTATTAAGTTTCTGTCAGTAATGTTTGATAATGCTAATATTTCATAGGTCTCTACCAGTAATGCTAGCTAACGTGACTGGTTCTTAAGTCACTGGTTTTTAAGCCATTATCATCAATGTTAAATAACATTACTGGCCCTTAAGTCTCTCCTAATAATGTTGCCTAATGTTACTGGTTTCTAAGTCACTGCCAGTGGTGTTTGCTGATGAAACTGGTTAAGTATTTGTCACTTATGTTGGATAACATTACAAAAGCTAGCTGTAATAACTGGTTCCTAAAACAAATATATAAAAAATAAAATGCCCATCCCATAAGGCCAACTAAAGGACATTACAAAGTACCTCCCAGCATTTCTATTTCATGAAGAAACAGGCCTTTTATGTCTCAAAAAAGCCGGCTCCAAACACAAAACACATTGATAATAAATGACCCGAGCAGAAGAAAGTAAATACAGCCGAGTCCCAACGCTCTGCTAACCTCTGCTACTGTGTTGGCTGAAGTAAAACATCACACGCTTGCTTGAAGAAATAAAAGCAGATAATGTAATAGCTTTTACGAAAAAACAATCCCGCCTGTGTAGCTCCGTCCAATATGGCTCTTTCCCAAAGAAAAGACCCACCAGTAGCATTTAGCCGCTCTGCATGAAGCCTCCTCTCAGCTGTGGAGCGCTCCATGCATTAAGTGAGGTGTGTAAATAAACAGTTAAACGGCAGGAGGCTGTCTCTCTGAACCTCTCAGAGTCAAATCCATCGCTGTGGGTTCGACAGACGCCAGCTGTTTAAATGCATTATGTGCAGCTTCTCCGTGGATGCATATTTAAAAAAGCTAGGCATAAAACATCTCATAAAACTGTGTTATGAATTATTCACAAAGCAGCTATACGTTCCCCAAATGGTGCAGTGGGGTCGAGTAACTTAGTATATTTACTCTGTTTTATTCCACTTTATTTGCAATTCACCCCTCTTTTCTTTTACTGGGTTTTCACTTATTTCTGAAACATTTTACTACCCTCTGCAGGACACTACCAGCCTCATTTAAAGCTCACCTATTGTGCTATATGTGAACAATATATCATAGGTCTCAGATATATACAAAACATGTCTATGAAGTGTTTTGCTCAAACTACCAAACAGATCCCCCATTCTATCATCATCCTCCTCCTCTATTTCAGCTGTTACAAAAGAGATGATTCTGGGTCCTTAGCTTATCACGCCATCATGTTCCAAACCACATCAAGGATTCTCTCTGAAACAGCATGGAGCTCAAACTCTCTCTCTCTCTCAGGTTTACCACAAGGTGACTTCCTTTTGATTTCCTGCTTCTTCACACAGACTCTCTCCAGTACAGGTTAGCTCTGAGTGTTAGCATGCTAATGTAAACACAGACCATATTACTTCCAGAACACGTCTCATTGTTTCTGACAGCAACGTTTCTGATTGGCCCGTGGGTCTAAAGCCCGCCCACATTTTAGTAATGTGGTCATGACGCAGCAAATCTGGATCAGCTCCGTTGTTCCCCCGTTTTTAGAGATGTGGGTACGGAGGAAAAGAGAGAGGGGTTTATTTCTGACACTTTGAGAGTCTCCTGACACACCGGGGACACACTGGGGACACACTGGGGACACACCGGGGACACACCGGGGACACACCGGGGGACACACCGGGGACACACTGGGGACACACCGGGGACACACCGGGGACACACCGGGGACACACCGGGGACACACTGGGGACACATGGTGATGTAGAGAAGACATCAACCAGAGCATTTTGAATGATAGGAGACCTTTAATGTTTCCTGTTTAATGAGAAAGGCTGGAAGACCGCTCCCTGAATAATTACGGTGTTTCCTCTGGAGAACAATCACAGATCATATCACATGTTTCTGTCCGAGGCTCATCAACCGCCTGCAGAAACCTCCTGAGATAAATATACCATCATCCTGAATAAAGAACAACAAGCTAAGTGAGTGAAATCACATCTCGCAGGTAATGACAGGCTGGAGGAAATGAACGCGAGCCGAACACAGCCATGAGGTCGATAGCAGCTGTCAGGAAATGTGCTGAAGCTGTGTGAACGTCGATGAGAACATTTATTAACGCACCATCTGGATCCTGCTGCCGCCATCTGACCCCATCACATATCCACATTACAGATACACAAGCAGCAGGATCCATGCTGAGGAACAGGTGGTGTTGGAGAGGCTGGAACAGACTAACGTGAGACGTTTAGAATAAGTAGTTTCTTCTCAGAATCAGGATCAGAAACAACGTGTAGGTTTCCACGTACGAGGAATTTGACTTGATGCCCTGGTGCATAAAAACAAGAATTAAAAATACAGGAAGAGAACTAGAACAATATTAAAGATCATTCAAAAGATATAGTAAAATATAACAGTATTTAAATGTAATGTAATGTAAATGTAGCTATGAATGGACGATTAACATTTAATACCACATTTTTGGATTTATGATTCTGTTATTCCCAGATCAAGTGAGATGTTTTGGGACAAATTGACGTGAGAGAAAAACCCACTTTCCCTCTATGTCATGGCCCCGCCCCTTTTTTGCACTACAAAAACTTGAAATCTTGCCAAGTATATTCGTCTAATTTCTAGTCAGAGCTTGTCTTTAAACTTGATATAAGGAACACGGCAGGGGTGTAACACAACATTTCCTGGTTCTGGTCAAATATAGCTCAAAATGACTTTTCCCAGCTTATTAGTCCAGTATTTCATACATTAGATAAATAGATAGATAGATAGAGATAGATAGAGATATAGATAGATAGATAGATAGATAGATAGATAGATAGATAGATAGATAGATAGATAGATAGATAGATAGATAGATAGATAGATAGATAGATAGATAGGTAGGTAGATAGATGGATAGATAGAAGATAGATGATAGATAGATAGATAGATAGATAGATAGATAGGTAGGTAGATAGATGGATAGATAGATAGATAGATAGTAAATAGATATCCTATTTCAGGAAATCTTACCAAGCTAATGTTCACTTGTTCTATAGTCATTAGTTTGACTTAGCAGCACCGGGGACACACCGGGGACACACTGGGGACACACTGGGGACACATGGTGATGTAGAGAAGACATCAAC
>NW_011348186.1:0-3553 GCF_000735185.1 Notothenia coriiceps
TGTGTGTGTGTGTGTGTGTGTGTGTGTGTGTGTGTGTGTGTGTGTGTGTGTGTGTGTGTGTGTGTGTGTGTGTGAGAGGAATGTGAGCGTATCATTGACAGAGGATTAAATGGACATGCAGCGGAGTTGTGTTTTCTCAGCAGATGGGTCTGAGGAGGCCATCTGTCTCCGAAAAGCACGAGCAACGAGACTGTGATACAGCGTGGAGAGTGTGTGTGAATATACACTGATCTGAAGTCAGTTATTGGGTCTTATGCATCAATATTATTTAACATTTCTCTTATATTTTGTGTCTTCCTTCAGCGTCCAAATCAGGAGCTAAATGATGCAACTCACTTGATCTCAGATTGGATGCATGAGAGCAGCTGTTGTTTTTAGCGTAGGTAACGCACTCTAAACTCTATGTAAGAGCAGGTGTAGTGCCGGGTGCAAACACTTTAGCACATGCCCAGAGATTTGAGAGATGACGACAAGTAAAGTATTTAAAAAGTACAAAATTCAGAAGTGAAATGAAGGTGTTGCTGATTACATTTAAAGAAGTGTTTTTCTGCAGAATCAGTACAGGCAGTGTGAACGTTTTTAGAAACTGAAATAACTAAATGTTATCTGACTTCAAAAGAAAAGCAGAAATCATGCTATATAATAAGAGAACACGTTGGAGACACAAACAACGAAACAAGAGGATATTTGAGCGTATATCTAATATGCGTTCTGTGTGAGTGTTTGTATTGTCCTACAAACAACAACAATTTGTGGACTTTGAAAATAATCTTTTTGACAAGCGTGCTTATAAGAATATCTCTTAACGAGTGCTAATAAAATAAGAACACATCTTGCTTCTCTCACATAGACATGATGCAGACATCCTGAGCAGTTTACCTGGTCTCCATTTCCCACCCTGACACTCTGAGGGTCTTTTGTGTCAGTTTCTAAAACCGTTCATACGGCCTGTAGATGTTTCCTATACCGCCTGTACTGATGCTTCCCTCAGCGCTCCCTTCTCTGGGGGCTCTGCAACAGGCTGACTCACCCCCCTCCCCTCCCACTCTCCTCCCACTCCCTCCTCCCACTCTCTCCTCCCACTCCCTCCTCCCACTCTCCTCCAGCCGTACCCCAGCGTGGGAGGCAGCGCAGCCCAGGACCAGAGCCTCTGGCTGGGCGCACACACGCAGCGAGGGGCCCACAGCTCTGGAGCTTTGGCTTTCATTCCCCTCACCCACACACTCACACACACACACACACACACACACACACACACACACACACACACACACACACACACACACACACACACACACACACACACTCTCACACACACATGCTGTACCCACAGAGACCTCTTCAATGATGTCATGTGCCTCACATCTGAAGGGGAAACACGTGGGAGTGTGTGGGCTGTGTGTGTGTGTGTGTGTGTGTGTGTGTGTGTGTGTGTGTGTGTGTGTGTGTGTGTGTGTGTGTGTGTGTGTGTGTGTGTGTGTGTGTGTGTGAATCATTGTTTTTGGTTTACATGAAAGGTGTACACATGTGCTGTCGGCTTCTGTACACGGCAAAGCTTGGTTATTTTTAAATCCCAGCTACAGGGGAGGGCTCTGATCGAATGCAAGGACACTGAGGAGAGTTATTGGTGGATGTTAGATGGAGCAGATGCTTTGGAAAGTGTAACAAGAACACACACTCGACACATGTTGATCTAAAGGTCTAAAAGTGCTTTAACAAAAACCACAATGTAAGGCTTTCACTGCCCTGCTGTTAGATAGTTAAGCCTATCTGATCAAACTACATCTGGACACTGATGAGAGTGATGAGCGGCTGTTAGATGTAGTAAATGCATTGGAAGGTGTAGCACTTTGTGAGAAGACACCGTGGACAAGTTCTGATTTAAAACTGTGCGTGAACAAAAACCACATAACCCCCACTTTTTCATCATTCAAAATCAGAGGAGTGTTTCCTACCTGCGGGACGGAGCTCGGCCTCTCGGCTGATGTGCATCACGGAGAGCTGATTCTGTGAAAGCAGGTGTGAAGAGAAGCACGTCAGTCAAACACTCACACCTCTGTTCAGCTAGAAATCTAGACAGCATCTCTCGTCTGAGGCTGATCGACTCTGTGAAGCGGAGATGAGATTCAGAAGGGCCAGATTGCTCATTAGAATATCTCACATTTGTGTGTGGGCGAGTGTTTAGCAGTCCTTCCACAGCGTCCCCACGATGTTCCAGAAACACTCTTCTTGTTCTGAGTCCAACAGGACGCTCACCCCAGTCTGTCCTCCCAAACTCATCCAAGATCCAACTTCTGTCCAACTTTCAGGACCATAAACGCTGTCAACTTTTTAATATCGATCTAAACTGCAACATAATGCCTTTTAAACGCTCCGGGTGTTTCTATAAGTCCTGACATGCCAACGGGGATACTCAGGGACGGTTCGAATGATACGCAAGAAATCAAATATCTGAATGTTGGACGAATACCACAATATCAAAACTGCGATGGTTTTGAAGCGTTGACTATTACAAAAAGAATGATTTGCTAATTATTAATCAGTAATGTGGATATACGGACTTATGGGTGAAGGCATTATTAAAACAGTTACTTGCAGCCTTTAAACCAAGGAAACATACACTTATGCCACATTGCAATTATGACTTATTCATATTATGGTTACTTTATTCTTAATTGAATATGGTCCAAATGATATCACCTCCAAAAAGAGAATCTATAGATTAAAGCTCATTTTCATTTGCATATCCAAAATGGTCTTATCATATTATCTATATATAATATTCATATTCTGCCTCGCCCTGTCCCTGCAGTTTTATTAAGATCATGTTATTGATCATATTTGAAATTTTCAGCACACACAGACGCACCAAGCTTTTAACGTCTTCACTTTTATTACTTAATGTTAAATTGCTTTGGGTAAAAAACACCTCCATCTCTGTGATTTTTAAAATGTCAGATATAAGATTAGTTTGAGTTAATTAGTCCTTCTTCATGTCGGAAAGAAAACCCATTGGATGATCTGAAGAATGCACTTATTCGTCACAAAGCTCGTGAAGAGTGGACCGTTTTGGAGATACGTGTCCCTCAGCATGACAGCAGCAACAGGTGTTCTGCAGTGTGACGTTTAAAGAGTTCAATCAGAGCCAAAAAGCCAAATTAATGATCAATTCTGCGCAGGGGAGAACAAATCCTAATGACGACGAATACCGTGTTTTTCAAAATCAGCCATAATATGAATCAGCTAAATGTAAAAAAGACGAAGGCTGTATTAATAATGAGGTCTGGCTGCATGTGTCTCAGTGCCCCCTGTCGGAAACACTGTCTCTCCGACTGAGCGCATGGTTTCAATTACACTCTCTCAGACACAAAACATATATCAGTTTCTAATAAAACTAAAATGCTAAACGTTAAAAAAAACAAAAACTGTCAATGTTATTGAATTTTCATCATGATTTAGCGCTTTTTCTAAATCACTGATTCAAGCTTTTCTTCAATCAATCACAATAGATCAGTCACTCAAAGTGCTCTCTCTCTCCCCCCTCTCTCTCTCT
>NW_011348187.1:0-4153 GCF_000735185.1 Notothenia coriiceps
AAGCATTTCATTTATTCATTGCTATCGGGATGTTGAAAGCATTCCATGGAATATAAAAAAAAGTGTTTCTGAAGCTAATTACCTACCCTACCTTTAATATCTCATTATTTAGACGTATATCGCATTAATTAGAATTATTTCTCAGTAATTAGACATATCTCATTATTAAAACTTACTATCTCATTATTTAGAATTACTATATCATTATTTAGACTTACTATCTCATTGGGAGACTGTGGCTCTGGCTCAGCTGGACTTCGAATCAGGGGGTAGCAGATTCGAGTCCCACTGCAGTCAGCATGTCGTTGTGTCCCTGGGAAAGACACTTCACCCCAAATTGCTCCTGTGGGGATTGTCCATTAGACTTTCTTGAAATATGACATTAGGGGTACCTCAATACTCCATCTTGGGGCCTCTTCTCTTTAACATCTGCATGCTACCACTGGCTCAGATAATGAAAAACAACAAAATAAGTTACCATAGCTATGCAGATGACACACAAATGTACGTAACAATTTCACCAGGAGACTATGCTCCAATTCAAACACTGAGTAAGTGCATTGAACAAATCAATGACTGGAAGTGCCAGAACTTTCTCCAATATACAAAGATAAAACTGACGTAATGGTTTTTAGCGCTGAGCTTCAGTCTGCAATGTTCAAAACAATAGATAAAGCCAGAAATCTAGGTGTAGTCATGGACTCTGACCTGAGTTTCAACAGTCACATTAAAACAGAACTAAATCAGCCTACTATAACCTAAAGAATATATCTAGGATTAAAAGACTATAATGTCACAGCAGGATTTAGAAAAACTTAAGAAAGTGGATCACATCACTCCTGTTCTGAAGTCTTTACACTGGCTTCCCGTGTGTCAAATAATAGATTTCAAAAATACTGCTGCTGGTTTATAAAGCTTTGAATGGTTTAGGCCCAAAATACATTTCTGACCTCCTGCTAAATGATGAACCATCCAGATCTCTCAGGTCTTCAGGGACTGGTCAGCTTTCTGTCCCCAGAGTCAGAACTAAACATGGTAAAGCAGCGTTTAGTCATTATGCTCCAAATATCTGGAACAAACTCCCAGAAACCTGCAGGTCCGCTGCAACTCTGACTACTTTTAAATCCAGACTAAAGACTTTTCTTTTTGCTGCTGCTTTTAATTGAACTATTCACATCTTAAACTGCACTGTAACTTTTATCCATGTATTTTTTCTTTTAATGTTTCTTTTATTATCTTTTCTTTTTAATGACTGATTTTAAATGCCATTTTCTTAATGTCTTTTATTTTTTGTAAAGCACTTTGAATTGCCTTGTGTTGAAAGGTGCTATATAAATAAACTTGCCTTGCCTTGCCTTGCCTTTCTATCTCATTAATTAGACTAACTTATATCTAATTATTATGACTTAGTATTTCATTGTAGGCCTATAGACTTACAATTGAATTAATTAGGCTTTCTATCTAATTTATTAGACTTTCTATATCATTATTTAGACTTACTATCTCATTATTATGACCTACTATCTCATCATTTCTAACTAATATTTAAAGAGATTGAACCGGATTGAACTGAACTCCGAACTTTAGGCACATCGATGAGGGGGATATTTCGAACAATACCTGGCAACCCGCTACTACAGAGACGGGCGGGCGACAGAGGAGAGGAAGTAGCTCTGAGCAACGGTTGTGAACTAACGTGTGTTAAAACCTGCCTACACATGAATAAACATTTACAATAAACAACGACTTTATTAGAAGTGAGTCTGGAGACATGCACGAGGATGACAGGCTGCTCTGTGTACTTTGTCAGCGGTCCGAACAGACGAAGATCACAGGAGCGTTATCCACCAAAGATGACGTCACGGCCCACCAGAACTGTTTGGTAAATATTCAAAAATATTTATTCTTTAATAAGGTAAGCTATGTTATGGGTTTAATAAACGGCCTTTATGGATATGCTAACAGGAGAAACAGGCAGGAATTAGAGGTGGGAGAAGTACTCAGATCTTGTATTTGAGTAAAAGTACAAGCACCAGAGTGTAGGAATACTCTGTCACAAGTAAAAGTCCTGCAATCAAAATGTTACTCAAGTGTTATCAAAGCTGGTAAAGGTGCAGCTAGTTTATTGGCTTTGTATGCTGCCGGGTAGCTTGTGAATTTAGTCCAGAAGCCACTTAAGTCTTATAACTTTACTTGCTGCACCTAGTTGACCACTGAGATCATAATCAAAATGTCATCCTGTTTGATAACATTATTAATGTCCTCTTCTCGTCTGGAGTCCAACTCCTCAACATATTCTGAGCTCTCTCCTCTGTTCTCTGAGACCTCTGACAGATCAGTGAAATTTGACCCGCTCCCTCCCTCTAGCCCCGGCTACACGAGGACGATAACGGTCGTATCTGCTACAGTTCACTATCAGATAGACCAGGGGTGGGCAATTATTTTTTCCATGGGGCCACATGAGAAACAAAAAATATTGTGGAGGGCCGGGCCAAAAGGCTGAACTCAATTCTGCATAATATTAATTGTATTTCTTTATAAAAAGCAGTAAATAGCATTGTTTTGACAAGCTGGTAAGAGTATATGTTATAGTTGAGCAATGAAAAAGTGAGGTTGCCTTACAAAAAATGTAATTTATTCAATCAAATTTCCCAAAACAATGGTAAACAAAATGTGAACGTTTTTCACCATTTCTGACTCATATTAGTGAACATTTTCAGTCGCATTCACTACAAAACACATTTTGAGTTTCATATACTGTTGGAAAGTTGTGTAAAGGTTCTTAGCATTCTTAAGACATCACAACATTGTCTTTGTGCTCCAAACATTCAGCAAGATACATCATATTGAACTGTCACTGAACATCACTGAACTGTGATTTTGAGAAAAGGCTTCCAAAGAAAGTGTCCCAGTTCACTGCTAGTTGGTTCCTTTACATGCCTACATTTGTAGTCTAACCACCTCATTTGGTGTTTTTAAGTTCTTTTTTCTTGTTCAGTGAGAGAGATCTAGTCTCTGCTGGGCTTTAACGAGTGCATCGAAGTCAGGTTGAATGTCTGAGGTGGAGATGCGAAGCACAGCTGACAGATGATCATCAGTGAGAGAGGATCTATACCTGGATTTCATAAACTTCATCTTTGAAAATGTTTGTTCACATATGTAGGTAGAGCCAAAGAGAACCAACATCTTCTGAGCATGTCTCCTCATGTTTGGAAAGTTCTCCTCCTCGAGAGAAGAGTAGAAATCCAGCAGAGATCCTGACTTAAAGCGCTCTGCCAGTACTGCATCAGACTGCAGGTCAATGAGTTCCAGCTGAACATCACTGGGTGCATTATCCATACTGCAGGTAAAGGGAGAGGAAATCATGAGCATTTCATCCTCGATTGTTCGGAGATCTTCAAATCGCCTTGAAAACTCACCATGCAATGCTCCTAACATGGATGAGTACCTGCGGAGGTGATCAGCTGATGGTGTGACTTCTTTCAGGGTTTGCATGTGAGTGAGAGTGTTGCTCTCCAGTTGGCTTGAAAGAAACAGCATCTTTCTCATGAAAGCCTTCACCAGGCTGTGCATTTCATGAACAAAAAGGCCCTTGCCTTGCAGTTTGGTGTTCAGTTCATTCATCAGTGCAGTCACATCAACAGCAAATGCAAAATCTGCCATCCAGTCCTCGTCTGAGAGCTCTGGGATGTCTTTGCCTTTCTTCTCACAAAACTCTTGAATCTCTGCTTTCAGGTCCCAAACTATTTTTAGCACTTTGCCCAGGCTGAGCCATCTGACAGCTGTGTGGTAGCCGATGTCACTATGCTCAGTCTCATGCTCCTCCAAAAGTGCAACAAACTGTCTGTGATTCAATGCCCGTGCCCTGATGAAGTTTACTATTTTAGTAACAACATCAATAACATGGTGAATTTTTAGCACTGACTTGCACAACACATGTTGGTGTATAATACAATGCAAAAATACAAATTTCTGATCTGCGTCGATTTCAGTCACTTTATCTTGCATACGTTTCAAAAGTCCAACATTTTTACCTGTAAGATTTGGACAACCGTCTGTTTTGACACCTGCCAGTCTGTCCCATTTCAGTCCCAGCGTGTCCATGCACGCATTTACCTCCGTGAACAGATCGCTCCCTGTCGTCGTCCCTTTC
>NW_011348188.1:0-5570 GCF_000735185.1 Notothenia coriiceps
AAAAGTTTGTGAACCCTTTGGAATTACCTGGATTTCTGCATAAGCTGGTCATAAAATGGAGGAAGCCACTGCTGTCCAGAAAACATTGCTGCACGTTTGAAGTTTGCCAAAGAGCACCTGGATGTTCCACAGCACTACTGGCAAATATTCGGTGGACAGATGAAACCAAAGTTGAGTTGTTTGGAAGGAACACACAACACTATGTGTGGAGAAAAAAAGGCACAGCACACCAACATCAAAACCTCATCCCAACGGTGAAGCATGGTGGAGGGAGCATCATGGTTTGGGGCTGCTTTGCTGCCTCAGGGCCTGGACAGATTGCCATCATCGACGGAAAAATGAATTCTCAAGTTTATCAAGACATTTTGCTGGAGAACTTAAGGCCATCTGTCCACCAATTGAAGCTCAACAGAAGATGGGTGATGCAACAGGACAACGACCCAAAGCACAGAAGTAAATCAACAACAGAATGGCTTCAACAAAAGAAAATAGGCCTTCTGGAGCGGCCCAGTCAGAGTCCTGACCTCAACCCAATTGAGATGCTGTGGCATGACCTCAAGAGAGCGATTCACACCAGACATCCCAAGAATATTGCTGAACTGAAACACTTTTGTAAAGAGGAATGGTCCAAAATTCCTCCTGACCGTTGTGCAGGTCTGATATGCAACTATAGGAAACGTTTGGTTGAGGTTATTGCTGCCAAAGGAGGGTCAACCAGTTATTAAATCCAAGGGTTCACATACTTTTTCCACCCTGCACTGTGAATGTTTACATGGTGTGTTCAATAAAAACATAAAAACATATCATTGTTTGTGTGGTTTTAGCTTAAGCAGACTGTGTTTGTCTATTGTTGTGACTTAGATGAAGATCAGAACACATTTTATGACCAATGTATGCAGAAATCCAGGTAGTTCCAAAGGGTTCACATACTTTTTCTTGCAACTGGTAAGATGCAGAGGAAAGTGCAGCAGACTGACCAGTGACAGGCCGAGTATACCTTTATCGTCAGTCATTGAATTTTCATCACACAGCCCTCTTTTTTTTACCTTCACCTTAAGGTCAGACTGATCCCCCAGATGCAGTTACAGTTGAGCCCTCTTTGATCTCCTCTAATCCGAGTGATGATTTGTAGTTTAGGATTTGAAGGACTCATTTACAGGCCCGATCAGCCAGAGGCCACAGGAACCAAGAGGGTCGACAAGTGACACGTGGAGAAAACAAACATTAAACTTTAACAGGCTCTAACTCTCTCCTGGCTGCTGCTTTGGAAACCTGAATCTGTCGTCAGCAGCTACAAAAACACATTTAGTTCGGAGCACGTCGACCTGGAGATGTGGGTATGATCTGATACACACATGTACATGCTCTGTCTCCAACACAGAAGCATGGCGGGGTCACAGTCAGCTATCAAAGCAGCCGTAATACAGCTCACTGCTCTGACAGGAAATCATCTCCAGACTTAACTAGCCTTTCAAAGGAAATGGAGCGACGCAGCTTTCTGCTAGTGCATCAAATACATGTATGTGCTCAGAGGTGGAACAAGTACCCAGGTCCTTTAAGTACAAATACAAATACTGTGGTCTTAAGAGTTATTATTAGAAAAAAAATGCACTTAAGATTACTATTATTCAATTTTTATCACCAGCATGTCATCTTTTGTCAATTTAAAATACAAATGCTGTGTTTATTAGTAGTACACCACTGCACCATGTTATATAAGCACATTATGGGTTCTTATTACCTATGAGGTTATATATATAAATAATAAATAATTATGTTTTGAAGTAAAAGGTGCCATATTTGCCTCTAAAATGTAGTGGAATAGAAACATTTGTAGCATATAATGGAAATACTCAAGTCAAGTATGTCAGAATAGTATTTAAATATGAATACTTGAGTAAATGTGTTTAGTTAAACTTCCACTGACTGTGCTGCATATTCAGGGTTAAACAAAGTACTCGCACACTTTAAAGGAGGAATAGGTTCGCAACCATGTGCAAAAGTTACATCATAAACTCAGGTGCTACATAATAATGACTGAAAACATGAGTAAATACATTATTTCTATTACCATGACATTCATACTAAAAACTCAAATAAACCACAGCTTTGGATTGTATACAAATTTTATTCTCGTTTGTCTTAAAAAGCACATTTTTGTTATGAATCGGGGCTACATTTAATCAAATTTGGTAAATTGACAGAGATTCAAAACTTCATTCTTGATTTCTTTTTTAAGTTGATTGCTTCACGAATCAAAATTGAACAAAAACAAAATAGCTTATGAACTGTACAATCAAATCTCAAGGTAGAAAGAGAGAGTGACTTGAGAGTAAATGTTGATGGTGTCTGCGTACGACCAGTTTGTGTCGCACAGAGGGTTTGTGTCATGTCTCCTTCTCTGTCTTAATGTGTCGATCTGTGCTGCGCTGTATGACAAAGGCAAGAAGCCCAAACTAATCTTTAAACTGAAAAACATTTGAGCTTATGTTTCGGTGAAGCATATGGTTAGCATATGTCTTCTTCCAGCAGGATACCAGCACAGGAATTTCATCAAACATTTCAATAATTGGGTTAAAGCTTGCTATGGAAGAAGGTAAAAGCCTTTGACAGCACATGTCTTTTGAATGTAGGGCAGAGAGTATGGGAGGGGCGTTGACAATAGAATATAATAAAAATGATATGACATCTAGCTAAAAATAAATACCACAGATAGAAAATATAACAAAATATGTTTTGCTTAAAGTCAGGTGTAATTACAAACATAAATACTTGATTATTTATTCTAGTGATTATAATGGCAGTACAGTGAATAACAAAGATGCTATGGTGCCTATTGGTGACCAGGAGTCTGCAGGAAGAACAACAACAGTCTGGAGGACACTATCACACACACACACACACACACACACACACACACACACACACACACACACACACACACACACACACACACACACACACACACACACACACACACACACACACACACACACACACACACACACACACACTCCAGACTCCATTATCTCTTCCTCTCAGGCTGCACCCGTCCCAAGTCTCTCTTCTCTTTCCATTCACTAGCATATTCACAAATAATGTACAATTTGAAGGCGAGTATGGCTTCGCTCAGTCGGCGTCTCTGTGGACGAAAAGAAAACAGGACAAACTGTATTATGACATCATCTAAGACACTTGAACACTTACACAAACTGTATACAGTTCAATCTAACGGACTTCTTTGTGCAGATGTGAGCGTCCTTAACAACGGTCAATAAGTGGTCTGTCTGTTCTGGATTAACAACGTGTCACATGTTCTGAATTGACCAATCAGAATAGAGTATTCAACTAAACCATGTAATAATATGTTATTTCTTTTTTTAAATTATTACTGCCACATTTTATTCCATATTTTATTCCATTCTATTTCTAAGTAAATACTGCTATATTTTACTATATTTTTTATAATGTTTTTAAATGCTATTATAGTTCTCTATCTGTGTTTTTAAATTTGTTTTACTTTTACATCACGTCAAATTCCTCGTACGTGTCAACCTACCTGGTGATAAACTTGTTTCTGATTCTGATTATTTCCCTGAACAATATCAACCTGTTAAAACCACCTGTGGATATTATTATTTACTGTTTGAAGGAATAAGATCGGGCTATAGACAGGATAGACATCTCGGGAAATGTTAAGGGAAAGATATTTGCCTTTTACATGATACTTTGACAGAAAGAAACAGAAAGAAATGCAATAATAACACCACTGTTACACTTTCAAATTCAAACAAAACACATGAAAAACATGCCTGAGATCCAGAAAGCCTGATTACATTTAGTTTTTAAATAAATACAGCATCTCCTACCATCGCTCAGGGGTGTTTTTTATGTCCAGTGTGGGTAGCTGGGTGTCTGCCGGCAGGAGAACCTTCTGCTCTACGTCCGCCCCCCCGTCAGGAAGGTCAAACTGGTCTCCTCCATCTGCATCAGCGAGGAAATGCTCCGAGTCCTGGTCGTATTCGTAGGAGTAGTAGGACACCTCTGCCATGGACCCCTGCTCCTCTTCACCTGCACAGATCAGATTGAGATTGAGACACAGAACATGTCAAAATCCGGCCTTTACATGGTAGCCGTTCAAAGTGTTAATAAATATCTGTTATACAATGACTATAGTTGCATTCAGAGTAAACAACTGGATGTCATGGATACATAAAGGTACCCTGATGTTTGTGAGAGCTCGTGGAGGGATGTTGTTGCATATAGGTCTGTCTGTTCTCACACATATGCACAAGAACGTACATGCATGAGAATGATCCAATGCACATTCCTGTTGAATAGTTTTATTCTGTTCCACTGATCTGCAGGTGGCGATAACACGCAAAGAAATAAAAGAATGGAGGGAGAAGAAGGCCGTTACAGTAAAAAGGTTTCAACTTTTTAAGGGAAAACATGCTTTTTAGATATTTTATGAAGTAGGAAACGCATACAGCATGTTTTGTAGACCTCCATATTCTTTAACACTTGATGTAAACTTAGCTTGCACCTTTAACATCTGAAGCTCTTGCAGCAGTACACCGTCACAGACAGTAGGGGTCCCTCCATGCTTAACATTTTGTTTTCTCACAAAGCATGATACCTTAGACATGTTTTTCTTTTAATGTTTATTAACTATAGGTCCACTATAATCATATCTTCAACTTGTGTTATCTTGCACTTTATGGTGAAGTCCAAACACACTCAAAAAAAGAATATGCACACATTTGATTCTTGCATAGAAAGTGACTCCAGCGCTTGCATATAGGATAACTGTCTGTGTATCTATATAATGTATGATGTCCTCTGGTAGAAGCTCACTAATAAGACAAGTCTGCACAGGGATGCTAATTCCAGAGCTCCAGCTTCCTCCTCTGTTCCAGTGGAAAGTGTCAGATCCTTGGCACAGACCTTCACCTTTTACACTCTCAGTGCACTTAGCGGGCATGTCGTCAACAATCTAATGGTTTACAATGACTGTGTTTCTACAGTACTTATTCAATCTAATCACCCCTGGGTTATCTTATTGAGGTGAGAGTGTGTCTGGGTAGGAGAATGTGCCTGTGAGCAAGCAATGTGTGTGTGTGTGTGTGTGTGTGTGTGTGTGTGTGTGTGTGTGTGTGTGTGTGTGTGTGTGTGTGTGTGTGTGTGTGTGTGTGTGTGTGTGTATTATATATGTATATGTGTGTTATATATGTATATGTGTGTTATATATGTATATGTGTGTGTGTGTTAGTTCATAACAGCATTCCTGTGGTGAGTGTGAAGCGTTTTTGTACTATGGAGACCTTTGACTGAGAGCAGCTTTGTGAGGTTCTGCTAACAGGAGCTGCAGGCTGGGAAACAAGTCAGTGCAGGCTGTGCCACATATCACCGACACACACACACACACACACACACACACACACACACACACACACACACACACACACACACACACACACACACACACATGTTCAGAAACAGCTCACATATCACCCTCACACACACAGCATGCATGTACAGTACGCACTCTTCTGCTACTTGTGAATGAC
>NW_011348189.1:0-4367 GCF_000735185.1 Notothenia coriiceps
ATTCCATTGTAGCGCCAGGTACATGTTCAATACATTTGTAACACTGTACACATGAACGTTTCTTTTTTCGGTTCACCAAAAAAAAATCTCACTCCAAACTGAACTCAAATGTTGGCAGCCCTGCGTAAGACGTAGTGTGGAGTTGCATTAGGTAACGCTGTGGTGGCTGTACTGCTCCAGCTGTCTCCTTTGTGTTTGTTTGTTTCCCCCTGTCTGTGTTGTTTGTGTGGGCGTGGTGGCTGTCACTCCTGGCTCCCGGCTCAACCTCCACTCACCTGCTGCAATCAGCTGTGCACCCTCCCCGACTACACACCTGCTTTCCATCAAGCCATTTACAACGGCATATCAACGGAGGCTCCACAACCTTTCTCCGTCAGATCGTGAAGTATCAACCGTATCTCGCGTCTCCCCTCCGGTACACAGCACCGTAGTGTGGAGTTGCATTATGTAACGCGAGATACGGCTGATACTTGCGCATTAGTTTCTGTTATGGATCAGTATCAACAGTCCTGCCAGTAACGTTACTATATTATCAATACTACTTTAGTTATAGCCTGATATATGATTGCTACCTTTACAATGTTGTGATGTGACTGACGTCACTCACCAAGACAGCTGCTCTGTTCTCCACTGGTTCTCCACACACCAAAGCTCCATTTCTCTCCGATGGCCGTTATTTTTTCTAATCCTTGGCTGCTCCTGGTCTCTTGGACGCCTAGCAGGCTCATAATTATAATCATATGCATTCGAATATATATTTTCAACCTCTTCTGTGTCAAAACTAGCATTGTGATCCATGTTTATTCATACGTTAGACCGGCCGCTCTCCCCCTTGTTTCCCCCATGTTACGTCACATGCGGGAGGTCACGTGCGGAGGCTTTTTTATGCGGAAGTGAAAATGTCTTACTGAAACGACGCCAGATGTCACTGTAGTGTATATTTCTGTATATTTTTGGGAAAATCTAGTGTATTCATCATTTTCCTACACATTTATTCACTGGTGTCTCTAACCTGCAAGTTGCTCTTTAAGCTACATTATACCATCAAAACATTGATTTTAATTTCTAACACCATCTTTTTATTCAGGCTGAATTAAATAATAGGAGAGCATTGGAATGATTGATTGCTTTCTGGCTGTAAAAAGTATTTCCAAAAAGGTTGGCAAACATTTATTTCCTAAAACACATCAAATATCTAAGCTTTAAGATGGGAGCATTGCTTCGAAATATTTGCTTTCAAGTCAGATGACAGGTATCATAATATGATCCTTGGGCATTCTGCTCTTATTGGCGAGCTTACATGGAGAACCAGGTATTTCAATGTTGCACGTCCTACTGTTTGAAGAGTTGGATAAAGGTTATACAGCACTCTTTGCCCTTTGATATTTGCAGTGCCTTATTGTTTAGCTTTCAGTGAAACTGCCATGGTGTGTTTGGGGCATTGTAATATCACAACGATCCGTGCCTGCTGTGAGCTGAATATCACTCTTCAGTTTGAAGCTCCCAGTAAGTTTCCTCATGTGGCGCTGACAAGGGCTGCTCCAGTTTCGGTCGCATGCCTTGACATTAGCTGCATCTGAAGAAGTCCTGCTGAGGCTGTTAAAATGCAGAGCTGTGCACGGTCCAACCTTTCCGTTAAAAACACTTTTTACATTCTAGCAAAGTGATGCCCGGACCATTGAGGCACCCAGCCATGCTCATGTTAGCGGCTGCTGAATCATGGTGTTATTTCTTGGAGCTCAGTGCATGAAGGGGACACAGATTTGGTGAAGGACATTGTGTTTGCCTTTCTTAAGTCCCTCCGTGCTCTAAGTGTTTGCTAAAAGGGAAGGCAACTATAATGCAAAATGGCCTTCAGTAAATAAAATCTGCTCATTGAAAACAGATTCCACTACTTCAGAACAATAATATTGTTTTTTCCTCGGTCCCCCCTGTCACAGCTCATCCTCCAGGCAGTTTCACTTCGCTGCTTTTTGTCTTCAGCGTAGAAGGATACTTCGATCAAACATTGTCTACGACAAATTTTCCGGAAAGCCTACATATTTCCGACTTGCCAATAGCCTTGTGTTAGAAATTAAAATCAATGTTTTAATGGGGAAATGTAGTTTAAACATGCCGTCAGTTTTAATGTAGTTTTACACTGAAAAAACTGAAATTCTTGTGCACAACCAGCTGTTAAGCTTTATTCTGAAACTCTTTCATCTCCGGTTGGCAGTTAGCATGTGGTAAATTTAAAATTTCCTAAAGAGGTGAATTTAGTAGCGAAATGACATGGAGTGGTGCAAACCGAAGCCTACTGATTTAACACTACAACAATAGATGTCGAAATACTACCATGCTGAATATCAAATGAAGGTACAGTATATTTGAATACATTATTGTTTACAGACGAGAGTAGCATGTGACAACACCCGGAATGACCGGAAACCAAACCAGTCGAGAAGTATTTTTTAGAGTATTGATTACAGCGTTTAGAATGTGTTACATGAAAAGTGATGAAAGAGAATATGAGGAGAAAAGGCGTGTTAAGCATATATTGAATGTGAAAAGTACCAATACTCTGTTTAAATGCAACAACGGACATTGGAGACGAGGCGAGCCGGCTGGCGGGGAGGAGCCAGCAGAGGATATATATAACAGCACCGGACGAGGGATTCGCTCTCTTCTCTTCCCTAACGAGGAGCGGGTCACAGCTGTTTGTCTGACTGAACAATATCATGCTTGTGACATACCCGAGCCTTTTTTAATTAAAGTACCCAATTGAACCTTCACAGAGACTCCATTTAGTCTCCTTTTAAAGCTTCTCTCCTGGACGGGAGAATAACGAACACAGTTTACAGTAGGAATAGGAATACATAGTTTTGTTAACTAAAATTCACATATATTTATGAAATCTGCTAGTAAAATATTGTTGAAGAGAAATACTACTCGGGAAGTTCAGGTTCAATCCATTCCTTATTTTAACACAGATTATCGATGAACTTGACGTTGTTCTATAAAGATTCCTACATTAAGTGTTGGTTGTCTAGTTGGATACTTGCTCACTTTAATTTGGAAATGCTTTTGGACAATATGATGGTCTCGTAATGGAAATTGTTGAGCATCACCAGAGATGTTTTCCCCCTGACAATGACAGATTGAGTTTCTTAAAATCGTGGGTAGAGAGGAATCACTCAGATTGGCTGTTGAGCTTAAGAAAACAGGACAAGAGAAACAAAGGTTGGGAAATCAAGCATGTGACTTTAATCAAGAGGGCACTCACAGAGGGTTCTTCTTTTTCCCCTTCATCACATCTGATCATTCCAATAAATAAATGTTTTCACATGCCCATCTGGAATGAAGCTGTTGAGTGAGAGGGGTTGGTCTTTGTTTTTTCATGGGTAGATCATAAAAACGATTTGTATATCTACAGCAACCCCCAGGAAGTGCTCCGGACTCTGAGGAAAATATTTTCGTAGTGGGCAAACGGCGGTACTAGAATTCCTGTATCAGTCCGTGACGTCACTGGGCCCAGAAATATGTTTTCCCATTGACAGAGGCTTCTTCTCAGGTCGATTAAATGGAAATCAAATCGATTTGGAATTGTGGGAAAAACTAAAACGTTCAGTAGAGACGTCCCATAGAACATTTTGCGAAACACAATATCCAGCATGTTCTGGGGGGGCATTCGATTCCAGTTTTGGATAGTCCGGCGTGGTTTCGTTCCATTTCAAACAGCTGTTTGACGCTCGGCGTAACCTTGGCGCAATGCCACTCCAACATCCAATCCCAGAGCTTGAAGATTAATCACGGGGACTGTAGTCCTAAACGATAGCTGGGGATTATGGGTAGTGTAGTGTCTTCGGCCATCCTAAACTCCTAGAGGCCTACGTCTGTTTCCGGTTATTTTTATTTTGAAATTCAGTTCCCGACGGACGCCAAAAAAGCCCGAGATTATGGAATTAAACCAATAAATAAAAGCAAGGATAAATGTGTGTTATTGGTGAGTAAATAACAGTGTGTTATTTTGAAAAGAGTAACAAATTAGAAGGAAAAAAAGATTTAAAAAATACAGATTTCAGTATTCTGAGGCTCTGAGCCCCATTTATTTTCCTCACAGACGGCAACAAAAGTCAGAAATTATACGATTTAAAATAAAAGCAATAATTGTGGCTTGATATTGAGTAAGAACATGTTTTTATGAACCACACAGCTTCCGGTCTTCCATGACCCGACCAGAGAAAAAGACGTGCTGCAGGCACGAAACACATTACCAGTAGAAATACAGTGCTTTTAAAATCGTTCTGTGTGACACGAAAAAAAGGGGATAATCATGTTGGTGAACACGAATCAATAGATTAAATTTCGTGACTATAACACGAAATGCC
>NW_011348190.1:0-6376 GCF_000735185.1 Notothenia coriiceps
TAATTTGTTTTGGGAATGTCATTTTCGAGCCTGAAACCTGAAAAACAGGTTTGGGGCTTAAGAGGTTAAATAGTATTGTGTGAGTGTGAGCCTGTGTGGACCCTTGACTCTGACTCTGCAGCTGACAGCTCAGATCTCAGAGAACTTAGGGGAGATGAGCGGCTGGTCCAGGGTCTGTGTGCGCTGCTGCTCGGCATCTGCATCTTTTACAACGACAACTCGCTGGAAAACTACACCAAGTAAGTGGTGTCCTCACGCACACTTTAGACTGCTCCCCTAAACACAGTTGCATGATCTGCAGTATACTCCAAAACCTTAGTTCTCTTACAGTTCCATATTGTGGATATTTTTGGCTGAATTTCTCATTGAGAATAAAATATCTCTGTGTGATATGTTATTTATGTACAAGTTACAGTATTACCTCATTCACACCAACGGTGTTTCAGGGCCGGTTCGGAGATGGAGCTTGAAAAGCACCGGGTTTTCCTGTTCACACCGCAGCGGAGCAGCCTCTTAGCTCCGGTATCCGGTTCATTTCAAGCACCAAAAAATTGTCCGGCCAGAGCAAAAGCACCACATACTTCACGCTTACGTCGAGGCGGGGGCAGGGGCGGGATCAACTCCTGAACAACAAGAAAAAGCCCGCGTTTTATCCAGGTTGTCCACAACGATGGAGAAACTTAACAAGAGTTTCAGAGTTTCAGTGTTTCTGCTTTAGACTGTATAAATAAAGGTTTCTGCTCATGGTGAAGCAACGTGTCTGCGTGTTAAGGTGGAACCTGAGCATTCACGTTGATCACCTCATTATAAATTTATAAAACTATAAATATTAAACTTTACTTCACGTGTTCATTTGAGAACAGCTAAATTACTGATTACATACCTGGGTGAAGGTTACAGTTCATTTAAATGAAAGATACAACGTTACTCCACACTCATGGTTCAGTCCACCTTAAGAAATAAGACCGACCTCGGAAGCAGTTGTGTTTTAAAAAAACCTTTATTGTCACGAGTACACTTTTTTATAAGAATATAGTCTAAACCACAGAAATGACTCCGGAAAAGCTGCAGATAGAGCCATAAGAAATTAATGCAACTGATTTCATCCGCGCGGTTTGGCTTTATGAAGCAGGCACGCAAACGGTTACGTCATGACGCAAACGATGACGCAATGACGCATTACCAGTCGGACTCTGGGCAGTGTGAAAAGAGCCGGAGCTAAACCGAAGAACCGGTTCTGAACCTGAAAAGCTCTAGCACGGAGCTTGAACCGGAGTTGCGTTGGTGTGAATGAGGTATATGTGACTCTTTTGAATGTGCAAACACTATTACAGTTACGCACTTAGAGAAATATTATATGGATAAGTAATCAAGTTTGTCTAGAATTGTTCCTATGCACCGATGCCAAAGTTATACAAAGTTTAGATATTTTGAATCTGTTGAAACAAGCTGTATCCTCTTTAAGCTCTGCCATGTTGTCTCTGTCCTCCTCAGAGACAAGCTGAAGCAGCTCATCGAGAAGCGGATTGGAAAGGAGAACTTTGTGGAGAAGCTCGGCTTCATCACCAAACACGAGCTGTACTCGCGGGCGGCCCAGAAGCCTCAGCCTGTGTTCCTGTCTCCGGAGCAGATGCTCTTCGACCACGAGTTCACCAAGCTGGTCAAAGAGCTGGAGGGTCAGTCGGAGCCTCTTCCACACAGCCAGCAATAGTTCATCTGTCATGGCAGAGTTTAACTTTGTTTTTTACCCACTGCTCCAAACAGGTGTGATCACAAAAGCAGTTCACAAATCCAGTGAGGATGAGAAGAAGGAGGAGGATGTGAAGAAGACTTTAGAACAACATGATAATATCGTAATGCGGTACAAGGACCTGATCCGAGAACAGGTAAACAAAGATATTGAAGTGACTGTTATTTTTGTATATATTGATTGTTGTGCTTTTATTTAGGTCTTAATGCCTGCATCAGGGTTTCTGCTAGGATTTTGTCTCGCCGGTCAAATGTCCGGAAATAATGTATTTTACCGGACAAATTCTAAACTTACCGGTCATGTTTCAATAATAACGATAATAAGAATTGTGTAGCAGAGTTTCCGTTGGCAGGTAATTACCGGATTATAACCGGATATGCTGATGTTTAAAAATCAGTTAATGGGAGTCATTTTTATATTGCTTCATTTTATAATCGTAACAGATCGAAAAGTTCAGATTCGTTTCTCAATAAATGATTCCACAAACAACAAACAACATAATTATTACATTCAAACCAGTAGACGAAGGTAACTTTCCATAATAACACGGGAGAAACAGATCCTCTTTTCCTCTCTCTCTCTCTCTCTCTCTCTCTCTCTCTCTCGTGACAGCCGAGCAGTTTCTCATGCAGCTCGCTAAACAGTGGGCGGGGCTTCAGGTGATTATGCAGCAGCTGATCTGATCTCTCTCTCGCGTCCGGTTATACTTCACTCGCGTTTATGTCCATATCGATCAGTTCCAGCTCTCCTGATCGGCCTTTATAGAGAGAACCGATCAAACTATTAAGAGTGAATATCGGCCGATAATGACCGGCGGCCAATCGATCGGAGTATCCCTAATTATTACCGGACATTTGGACCGGCAGGTTTTGAATTTACCGGTTTTTAATCAATTTTACCAGCTAAAAATTGGTAATTACCGGCTAACGGAAACCCTGGTCTGCATATGTATAAATGTGTGTATATATAGGTATATACATATTTGCACACATATTTTTATTTATATTTGTTTTTGTATTCGGGATTGTGGGAAACGGTATTTCTGTCTGTCTGTCAAACAAACTGGAAGATTGACAATAAAGTTGACTTTGACTTGACTTGACTTTACACTTTTTGAGCATGCTTGGGTTTTATTGCTGTGTATATGATGTTACTTATATTTGATGTTCGTGCCATTGACGGTTTGATTGTGACTGTGTGACCCTCAGGATGCTCAGATCCAGGAGCTGAAGGAGCAGGTAGGGACCATGACGTCTCAGAGCGAACAGATGCAGACGACGGTCACGCAGCAGCTGTCCCAGATCCAGCAGCACAAAGACCAGTACAACCTCATCAAGCTCAAACTAGGTGGGTTCGTCTCATTGGTTGACAGGTAACAGGTGTTTCTGTCCGCTGGGTAAAAGTGCTCCATGTCTGCAAAGAAGAGGAATTTTCTGCAATAGAAAAAAGTATTCAATTACATTTCCGGGTGATTTATTTATTTATTATTTTTTAACAACCCAGTTCTTGTTTCAATTTCTTTGGCCACCGTCCATGTTGATGATAACATTTTACAGCTTCATTGCTGAGATACGACGCACCAGGGATATGCAGCGACGTCTCAAGATAGTTTTCCAACATATTTACTCAACAACTATAACATGTACAATCACAGAGGTCTGAGAGGGAAAGAATAATATTTTGGAGGAATACACTACTCTAAAGGATTAATAACTTTGAACTATAATTAACTATTACGTATCCTTAACAAATAATCATTACTTAAATAAAACCCCTAAACCAAAACGGTGAATAAATAAATCTATGTTTCCAAAAAAGTGCAATTTTCTGTACAATCACCACGTTTGAAAAATGGTTGGATAAACCATGCTGTTTATTCTGGCATCTTTTTGGCCTACTCATTGGTGATGTACTTATGTAAACAAAACTCAACGGGGTATAAACACAACAGAAAAATGCTGTTGTACCGTAAAATTATTATTATTATTACGATAAGCTAAAACATAATTATTCTGACAGGGCTCAAGGCTGATATATGGAGAAATAATATGAGTATAGAAATCTGTATCTACCTGAAGAATCCAGTACCGATCCGGCTATATTATTGTGTGTGTGTTTTGAACTGTGTGTTTCACCTCCAGGTAAGGACAGCCAGTCTCAGGCGAACAGCCAGGCCGACTCTCAGGTGAACGGACTGCAGACGGAGGAGCTCTCGCAGCTCAGAGAGGATCTGGAGGAGCTCCGGCAGCAACACACACTCCTGCAGACACAGCTCAGTGACAAAGACGCTCTCATCAACACCCTGGTTAGTAATGTCCACGCACAGTGTGTGTTTGTTTAAGCTGTAAGTGGAAGTGTATGAACACACACTCCTCCAGACACAACTGTGTGACTCGCTGGGGAACGTTTCCCAAACAGCAACAGAGATCACCTTCAAACACCAGAATCTGATTTAGTGTCAGACAAACTGCTTTACAAATCATCACAAATACAATTGACTTTATTACACAAATGGTGTCTTGTTTCCTCCGGGCCTAACACATAAACAGACTTAGAATAACAGATGACTTCAAACCACACCTTCACTGTCGTGGTAACAGCCAGACAACATTACAATAAAAGAAAACAACTACAGATTTCAGGCTAACCAAAACTCCTTAAAATAACATATACATTCTTATGACAAAACTTCTAACCATATTTGGTGAGAAACCCTTTCCACGGGGAACCCTGAATGCATTGGAGCTGTATTTGTCCATGCACAGAGAGTAATAGGTATTTATTTAGTTGTCTATGTACAGTATCATCAAAGATACTTTCAAAGCCAACAAGTGAAACATTTCCAAGTACTGCCTTCTTAGATGTGAGGATCTGCTTGCATTAAAACACTCTAACATGTTATGTGTCACCTTTTGGCTCTGGAACAAAGCTGTCATTATAATACATTAATACACAAATGTCTTGACTTCAAAATGTATTTCTAAATGTAGAAGTAAAAGCCTCTATAATCAAATTCATGTGCATCTTAATTTAAAATGCAGTATTAATGATGCTATAATGTTATTTCTTTATCCATATGTTAATAGGGGGATGTGTCTTGCTGGTGTCACATAACAGTTATATTAAACTGCACATTTATTTAATTATTTAGTTTTTTTTTGGGACCCTTATTTCTTTATAATAGTAATAATAATAATAATAATAATAATAATAATCATAATCATAATAGCAGCTTTAGTCTTCCATTCCTCGGAAACTCCCATAATGATTTTTTCACATTTCTATGACATTCTATCGACCAGGTATAAGAAAATAATCAGCAGATTAAATTAATTTAATTTTCTTAAAGGCTTAAACTGTTTTGATTGTTATTCTACAATTGGGGTTTTACTTTAATCATCTCACAGAAAAAAAGTGCATCATTAATTAGGGATGCTCCGATCGCCAATTTTGGGGCCGATCGCTGGAATCAGTATCGGCCCGATCGAGTGGGCGGGGCCATTATTACATATATATACATATATATACATATTGTGATCTTCCATTTAAATTGATCTTTAAAATGTAGTTAATGGGGCTCATTCACTGGCGCTTCCACAAACAACAACCAACATAATTATTACATTCAAATGAAGTACATTATTCAAGTTTACATTAACTTTGGAGAATAACACGGGAGAAATGACGGGAGCCTCTCTTTCTCCCTCTCTCCCCCTTTCTCTCGCCCCCTCTCTCTCTCTCCCTCCTGACAGCCTGTCAGTATCGTCTCATGCAGCTCACTGATCCAGTAATGAGTGACCCGACGGTGAAGAATAAATATATTTATAACTAGTTTAGCTTGTTCCAGAGGTAGATCAAATAGCTAAGTGTGTTAGGTCTAACTCTTAGTGTGTGTGTTGCTCTGCTCACCGCTCCGTCACAACGGGTGGAGCTGCAGGATTTCTGCTTCACACACGTTGCATTCCGCTATTTTACTGTCTTTTTCGGACACCTTAAAATACAGCCAGACTGATGGTGAAGCCATCCTGGCGAGCTTGTTTTGCCGCGCACAGAGAAAAGTGTATTTTACGTCATGTGATCGGCTCTCCTGATCGGCCTTTAGAGAGAGCACCGATCGATCGGCAGAGAGTGAATATCGATCGGCAGAGAGTGAATATCGATTGGAGCATCCCTATCACTAATGTTTCCTGTGTCCTCTCTGTGTTCTCTGTGACTGTAGAGATCAGAGACAGCAGAAGGTTCGGCAGCATCAGACAACACAGAAATGCTCAAGGTGAGATTCATCACTGATACACTGTTTCCCCTTTTAGAAACATAAACTGACTTTTTCAATAATAATGTGTGAAGTATGAGGCTGGCATTATTATTCATTTCTGATTTCTATCTTCAACTCCCATGAAAGATGGTAAACCTTAGTTTCGCATACTTGAAATGCTTTTGGATTACTTCCCTCTGTGATCGTTGAATACCTACCACGATTTACCCCTTGAGCTTAATCCTTTTTTAATCATTTCAGTTAATCAATTATGTTTATTTATTTAATCGTTTATTTGGCAGGGACAATGCAGAGTAACGAACACTTAAAACATTAAAATGTGTCGAGCGTAACAGTGCCAGATTTAGCTT
>NW_011348191.1:0-3063 GCF_000735185.1 Notothenia coriiceps
GGGGGGGGGGGGAACGACTGGACACCCGAGACCGGGCAGTGTCCCCGGTAGAAGGAACCGGGTGAAATAGCCAAAAAAAGAAAAATTAATAAAACCGGGGAAAATAGGGGGAAAAGTGAGGGGGAAAAGGCACTCGTGAGGCGGGCAGAGTCCCCTGTCTACTCCCGTTACATTCCTCCATGGTGTCATTTGAGTGAAAAATGGCTAAGTTAACTTTTACGCGAACCAGGCTGGGGGGTCAAAAGGGCTTGACCAAGGCCGACCCAAAGTGCATGGTGTGCGGACTCATCACCTCCTTGATGAGTCTCCATTGTGATTTGAAAACTTCCATCAGACGAGTCCTTCGGGGGGCGGGGGAAAAAACGTGTTCGTCAGAATCGTCACTTCCTGTACTGAGAGTGGAGGTGTCCTGACAGGGGAGCCACACCGGAACTGTCCTGAGAGTGGAGGCCTGCAGGCAGACCCCTCTAAACTCTTGAAACACAGTTAGTATTTGGCATCTCCATTACATCAACTTAACAAGTATTTTGTGTGTTGTTGCCCTCAGTTTGAGCTTCTAACCCATTTCTGTTGCCCAGTTTGGTGAATCTGTCAGCAGGTGGTCCTGAAGTTTCTGTCCACTCGGCACAGCAGAGAGCAGCAGGCGGTTATTTAGCCTTTGCTTTGGATGCAAAAATGGGCAGTGATGCAGTCACTTGTCACAGGGATAATGTTTACAGAAAAAAAGCCCAACTTTCAGGTTTAGAGGTAAAATCAGCTTGGTGGAGTTTTGACCGGATAGACTGGTAAAATTCCCTTTTAAACACATTTTTATATGAACTGTGAAATGACTTTACTTGTGTTTGGACTGCTGCTCAGCGTCCGCTCTGTTCGTAGTCTAGACTGTTATTTCCACTTGCTATACAAACAACTGTTCCCCAATAGCACATTTCCTTCTTCATTTTTTCTTGAATTTATAGTTTTATAGGAATATTTTTGAATTATGCAGCCTCTTCAGTGGCGGATGAAAAACAAGTGAGAAATGATGTTCCACTAAGTTGACTGAGTCAATTGGAAGAGATGTATCATGACTGCAAATGTTGGCAGAACCAGACATAGTGGGCATCATAACTTATTTAAATATTCATTTAAAGTCTGGTGTGTAATGTCTGATTTACATTTTCAATATTTGACCTTCTGAAAAAAAGGAGAGAAAGAGACTGAAAGAGGAAGATAATTGGAGAGAGACAAGGAAACACTGAAGAAAACCGAAGGAGCAGAAAATGTAAAACTAAAGTTAGAGAGTCCATAAAGCTTCTCTGAAAGATGATAGAAAGAGATGTGTGCGTGCGTGCATGCGTGCGTGCGTGCGCGCGTGCGTGTGTGTGTGTGTGTGAGAGACAAGAGACAAGAGAGTTCGGCTTGTGTGTCTTTATTTGACATGAACAAATGAGATGGGAAGAAAGCCGGCAGTACAATTAGTTTTGAATGGAAATGTGTTGGGTGAGGTGAGCGAAGAAAGACGGGAGCAAGAGAGAGAAAGGAGGAGATAGAAATGAAGAGAGGCAAAAGAAGGAAGGAAGAAATTAGATGGAGGGGAAAGAAGAGGAAGCAGACAAGAATAGGTGGCTAGACTTTCTGGAAGCGAAGGAATGGTAAGTAAGGAGAGAGGAGGGGATTGTGGGATAGATTACTGAAACTTAAAAGAGTAAGGAAAGTATAGAGGAGAGGAAGAAGGAAAGGAGGAAAGAGTGAGCAACCAGGACAAGGACATCCATGAAACGAAGAAACACTAGAAGAGGAATAGAAGTAAGAGAAGTAGAAAGTGGAGTAAAGGATGGGGAAATACATGGAGGAAGGGTTAATAGTATAATTAAGGGTTTAGCAAAAGAGAGGATGAGACGTAAAAAGATAAGCAAAGAATTAAGATTGAGCAATTAAGGGGCAAAGGGGGATGATGGGAGGAAGGAAAGGCAAGGCAAGTTTATTTATACAGCACTTTTCTGTACGCGACAATTCAAAGTGCTTTACAAAACAAACTAAAAGAATTTTTAGGAATATAATTTTTAGGAATAAATACAGTAAAAACACATTATATAATGGCATTTTACAACAGGCATTACAAAGCAAAGATAATACAATAATAAAATAAACACCACAGGTATACAATACATGTTCAATTAAATGGCATACTGTAGTGTGAATATGAGCAGCTCAATTAAAAGCAGCGGCAAAGAGATATGTCTTCAGTATCGATTTAAAAATAGAAAGCGTTTCTGCAGACGTGCATGATTTGGGTAGTTTGTTCCAGAGTGTCGGGGCATAACAGCTAAATGCTGCCTCTCCATGTTTTGTTTTTACTCTTGGAACCGATAGCAGACCCGTCCCAGAAGACCTGAGGCACCTTGATGGCTCGTAATGATGTAGGAGTTCAACAATATACTTTGGTCCTAAACCATGTATTGATTTAAAAACTAGCAATAGTACTTTAAAATCAATTATTTGGCCGACTGGAAGCCAATGTAAAGATTTCAGAACCGGACTGATGTGATCCACTCTTTTAGTGTTAGTGAGGACACGTGCAGCAGTGTTCTGGATCAGCTGCAGCTTTCTGATGGATTTTTTTGTCAGCCCTGTAAATACACTATTGCAGTAGTCGAGTCTACTAACAATAAAAGCATGGAGAAGCTTTTCTAAGTCCTGTTGTGGGTACTAAGCCAATTTAGAGCTGTTGCTGAAACTCCCACCCAGTTTTCTAGACGGTCTAGCAATATGTTGTGGTCAACAGTATCAAAGGCAGCGCTGAGATCTAATGATACTAAAACTGATATTCTGCCACTGTCTGTGTTTAAATTAATGTCATTTAAGACCTTTACAAGTGTAGTTTCAGTGCTGTGGTTAGGTCTAAAGCCTGACTGAAACACATCAAAACCGTCATTTAAAAACATGAAATGACTCAACTGTTGAAAAACAACTTTTTCAATCAATTTGCTTAAAAAAGGAAGGTCTGGTATTGGCCTGTAATTATTCATTACGGTTGTGTCTAAGTTATGCTTTTTTAGGAGCGGTTTAATTACTGCAGTT
>NW_011348192.1:0-2135 GCF_000735185.1 Notothenia coriiceps
TATAAAAGTAGAGTAGACATGTGGATATTATCCGACTGAACAAAACGTGCATTTATCAAACAGGTTCGTTTTCCACTGACCTTTTTTCGAGCTATTTTCCAAAATCCTATTGAGAAATCCCATTGATATTTTGTCGAGGGAAACCGAGCGCAGCTTACTTCCGCTTTTTGGGACGCGTCACTGCACCACTAAATTGATGCGATTTGATTGGATTGTGAGGCAAGGGAAGCCAGCCGCCTCTGGCTTCCCTTGGCATGGCCCTGACCAATCACAGGTTGGCAGGGGCATGAAGTAAGCCTCATCTGATTGGTCAATCCCTCCATTTTTTTTCACCAAGGGAAGCAAATTTCGGCTGGCCTCCTCTCGCAACAGAGAGTGCAATCTACTGTTTCACCATAACATCTAGAGGGGCGCTGTTTCACTCTTTGTAAAATACTCAATGAGAATGGGGGAGAGACGGGCCGGCAGCAACACACAACAAAGAATTTCCGAAACTAAACAAAGTGTTTTTATTTATTAAAATTATAACTACAATCCGAAAAAACAGGGGAAGTTGGCCTCCAGGAGAAAACGCCACTGCACCTAACCGTCTTACCAAACCTGCAAACATATCGCACCCTTTTCCAACAATATATCGTTTTTCAGGGTAGCCTCTTATGTATGAACCTTTGACAAAATAAATGTTATTACAGCTCATTTTATACTTAATTTGTGAAGTTAAAAGTTGAAAATTTGGCACAGCGTACAAATGAGGGACCCTCTACTTGTGTTTGAGGCTAATTGATAAAAACTAAGGATGCACTAATATTGATCTTTAGAATAACATGGTGAACTTCAATGCTAGCCTACAACGATACTTCACCCCTGCAAATATTGGTGCATCCCAAATAAAACGAGAGGAAGATGGTTTGCCTGCAAGCTGGTACTGAAATCTGAACGATGAAAGAAAGGATAGTTGTACCGAATTCTTTTGGATTTTGGTGCACGAGTGAATTTAAAGTCATATCTTATGAGTGTGTAGATGGAGGAATATGTGAATATGTAGAACAAACCAGAGCTTGTTAAAGTCTCACGAGGTTCCTGTACTCTAAAGTCTTACCTGTTGCACTTGGCGCTTAATTTTTGCATATTTAGGATAGCTGATATGAAAATGTACATGTATTTATTTTTGTCTGAATGTTTTTTTTACTTTTCCAGTGCCTAAATGGGAATGTCACTAACAACCTGTCGAAATAAACTTTATTTAATTAGTTTTAATTGTATCATCCACATGTGCATTATTTTTTAAGATATTAGCATTACAATTTACTCTGCTCTTGTATTAAGTTTGTCATTACTGAACTACCCTGTTAATAAAGCATACGATGCATCCTGTGTTGTTGTTTTTACTGGATATAAAAGGACAGTGTGAAGTTTTTTGTTAAGTTTTGTACTTTCCGATCTCCTCCAGGGTACAATAGCCGCTTTCACAACGGAGTACTTTGCGGTACTTAGTCCCGCCGAACTCTTTAGTCCCTGACAGTGTTAATTTCGTCAACGAAAACTATGACGAAAAATGTTCGTCAACAACCTTTTTTACATGACTAAAACAAGACGATGACGAGCTAAAAATAGATTCTTGATAACGAAACGTTGACGAAATGTATATTTAGTTTTCGTTGACGAGACGAGACGGGACTAAGGTGTTAATGGTGGACTAACGGACATTCAAAATGCAGGGTATTTTCCCCCAATTGTCCGTCTTGTCTGTCAAAATGCATCTTACGTTTCTAACTTGCAATATCATTATTTCCGCTCTCTTCACTCCAGAAGAGCGATCTCCCTGTGTCTCTCTGTGTGCGGGGGGCGGGGCCTAACAGAAATGCTGCAGCGGACACAGAGATCTGCCGGGGACGGAGCGTTCAGAAGGGAGTGGGACACATGCTGGAGTCCTTCAAGTTTGAATGACTTTGTATACTGCAGGGTAGCTTGTGAATTTCCTCCAGGTGGAACTAAAGTCTGATTTAACACTTGATTAGATTTCACATCATGCATCTTCATCTGTAAAGTAACTAAAGGTATTAAATACATGTTGTGGAGTATAAACACAGTAGCAACACATTTAAATACTCCAGTAAAGTACAAGTACCTCAACA
>NW_011348193.1:0-3855 GCF_000735185.1 Notothenia coriiceps
AAAGCACACTCAATTTCATCCAAACATGCAGAAACACATCCCTCTTCCTTTTACTCTCCCTTACACACACACACACACACACACACACACACACACACACACACACACACACACACACACACACACACACACTCAGAGCATGTGTGTGCAGTGAAAGTGCTCTGCCTGCCTGTTTGAGCGAACAGTAAATGAATAAAATGTGTTCGGGCCGCTGAGAGGAAGTGGTTTCCAGACCGCCTCAGCATGTTGGAAACAGCTGTTTGTGCATACGTGTAAGTGTGTGTGTACATGTGTTTTCATCCTGTGTGTGTTTTCCGTCCGTGTATCTCTTGATGTGTGTTTCCATGTGTGTGTTTGTGCCTGTATCCAAGTGTGTGTGTGTGCATGTCTGTGTGTGTGTGTCTGCTGCAGGGGGGGTCTGCTGACCACTTGAGATTAAACCACAGGCCAGACAGAGCTGTGTGTCATCAGCCCGGCCGCCATGGAGCCAAACATCCAGATTCAGCCTAGAAACATCAGCAGAAAAGAGACACACAGTGAAAAACACACCGGCGATTTATGAATTGTATCACCTTTAATTACACATAAATCTTTAATCATGTTTATTCTAATTAAAGGTAACCATTTTCCCTCAGTTGAGACCTCCTTCCACACTTTTTAACATCATTCCCCCCCTTTTTCTTTTACTGTTCCCACTTCCTTTCCCTTTGTTGCTCCCTTAATGGCATCCGTTTCTCCGGTGTCTGGGTTTCAGCTTGGAGTAACTGCATCAAGAATTTAGAACATTGCATTCAAATGAAAGTCAATGTAGTCAGATGTGAAAGTATGTATGTATTGATCCACAATTACTGATCCCTAACGACAAAACTATTTAAACAATTATTACTTTACGCTAATGTAGTTGGTAGTTTTAGTCTGTAGCCGGTAACAAACGTAGCATTAATGTTCATTTCCTGATTATACTAAGGTGTTTGTTTTGCGTTTACAGGTTATTATATATATAAATAAATCAGCTTATCCTGTATGAAATAACATACACCATTAACGGCTGTTTTTGTTTGCATATAAAACACTTTGGTTCAGTTTTTTTATGATAAATATGTGGACTCGGCGGGTAGGAAGCTTTACCGCAGATCCTATTTTAATAATATTCAGGTAAAACACTTTGTCTGACAATTAATAACTAAGACTGTTGGATCCGGGACTGTTTGTTATTGACAGGTCAGTGGGTCAAACTCTGGCTAGTCTGTGAGAAGTAGTAAACTAAATGTAATACTTGGAGATAAAAGTACTTCGTGACTTCTTATTTGGAATTGTATGACCGTTTTCGATGGAACAGTTTAGAGTTTTGGACTGACATAAACTATAAAATATGAAATCATTTTGAGAAATTGGAATGGACATTTTTCATTTACCAGCAATAATGAAACTAAGCCTGAGTTGCAGCTGTGCAGCTTTAAACGATATTCAACTTTTCTTTGATCACTTTGCTTAATCAGTGATACTTTTACTTCACAGAGCTGCATTTTTCTCCATTCAACCCACACCCCTCTTCATCCTCCTCCTCATCCTCCTCTTCATCCTCCTCTTCTTCCTCTCTCTCTGTGTTTTCTTCAAACTGTGTGGCTTCCACTTCCGCCGTGCCCATAAGCCAAATCTTCTGATCTTTACACGAAACAGATCAGGCTCTCCCTCTCTTTCTCTCTCACACACACACACACACACACACACACACACACACACACACACACACAAGGCTGAACACGGACACACACTCCTCCACCTCATCAAAGTGGTGGAAGTGTGTGTGGGACGATGGATTTGATGCAAAGGTTGGGGGGCTCGGAAGTGTGTTGGGGGGGCGTGCACACATGGCCGCATGGACACACACACACACAGAAACACACACACACACACACACAGACACACACACACAGACAGACATACAGCTGGGACTTATCAGTGTTTACTCTCTCCTGTCTGACTGTACTTAAACTTTACCTCCTCTCTCTCCACTCTCTCCATCCACGCACACACACACATGCACACTCACACACACACACACACACAACCACCCAGCCAGATCGGGGGAAGCCTTTATCTAAGCTTGGCGCTAAGCTGTGAATGGTAGTGTGTGTGTTACCAGCGAATGTGTGTGTGTGAGTGTATTTAGCTTGGAAGACTGCCAGGGAAACTGAAGCCAAACTTCTCCCTACTGCAGCCACGCGCCACAGTGTGTGTGTGTGTGTGTGTGTGTGTGTGTGTGTGTGTGTGTGTGTGTGTGTGTGTGTGTGTGTGTGTGTGTGTGTGTGTGTGTGTGTGTGTGTGTGTATCTGAGCATATTTGATTGTGTCATGGTTTCTTGTTCCTGCTGGTAGGAAAACCTAGTCTGCCTTTCAGGTCCATATTTTTAGATCTACTTCCAATGTATGTCTCGATTGCTCTGTTCTGAAAAGTTTTGATTGGACTAGAGAACATGAACCCATTTGTCGTTTTTTTGTCAGCCAATCAAAATTGCTGATTTGACTCCGGCTTTGTGCTAGACGTTGTGTTGTTCTTCTTTACGGTCTTGGTTAATAATAAAAAGTTGATGGTGATACGTTTACCCCGAGAATAGCAGGGGTGTGAGTCAAATTAAATATAATATGTAAGATTCTAATGTTGTAAAGCAACCCTTAACTGCCGTAAACTCTCAGATTCAACAAAGACAGGTTTGTGGTTTAAACATAGCAGTACTACAGGCCTATTTGTTTGTTGTTTCACAAATCAAACACTGGTGATGGCCCAGTGCTGTATCGTATTTATTTTTGCCATTTTACAACCAGAAATGTTTTGATCTCACTGTTTTTTTTGCATGTTTTGAGATTAACTTGATTTATTTTGGGCCTCACTCTGTAACAATGCTTGAACTTCAGCACGGACCTTGACAACCTGATAATGGCTATTAACCCGCATTGTATATTTTACTACCCCCACAACCACTGCTTGTGGTTATAAAACCTGCCGACCATAACAATAAAGCACTCCAATCTGAGAGGAAAAGGCTGAAAACAGAAGAGCAGTAAATCCATTTCACTTTTCAAGGCCAGCAGTTCACTGGGTTAGTGTTACCAGCTCCACGGCTGCCCTACATGCTGATAAGACGCAGGCAACGCTGTGTGTGTGTGTGTGTGTGTGTGTGTGTGTGTGTGTGTGTGTGTGTGTGTGTGTGTGTGTGTGTGTGTGTGTGTGTGTGTGTGTGTGTGTGTGTGTGTGTGGCGTGCGTGCGTGCGTGCGTGCGTGCGTGCGTGCGTTTGTGTGTGTGTGTGTGTGATTGCTTGTAAAGAAGCATTGAACTGTGCTATCATACCACAACTATGAACCAGTCCCGCTTATTACATGGCCACATTCTCTACAAAGTAACGACATTACTCCCAATATTAATTGAAATGCTTTTATAGATTTAGAAAATGTTTTTGTTGATTTAAAAAATAGTTTTATTGATTTAAAATGACATGCATCCGCTAAGAAAAATAGTCGGTTGTTACCGTTTGAACTACGTAGCAACGGCAGGAACTGCTTCGATAGCGTCTGCTTTTTGATTACAGATTTGAAAACATCGTTGCTTGCTTTAAAAGTAGCACAATTCATTATGTCAAACCTTGGAAACAGTGGCGGCCGGCCCATAGGGGCGCTAGGGGCACCACCCCCCCTCTTCCCACATGTTTGATTGTCATTACAAATTTAAAATAAATAAAAAGGTATATATTATATAGTTGGTATCAGTCAAATGTATAATCTGGAATAAAATCTTGTTTAAAATAGTTTTACGATGTCTAAAGTTACTGATAATTCACATGTTTCCTGCCTGGCTGC
>NW_011348194.1:0-1209 GCF_000735185.1 Notothenia coriiceps
AAAATGTATACATTATATATATATTTCTATTAATCATTTTCGGCCTTTCGGCATTCGGTTTTCGGCCAACCGTTTCCTATTTTCGGTATCGGTTTCGGCCAAGAATTTCCCATTCGGTGCACCCCTAGTAGTAAGGCTCAAGAACCTTTTTAACAATCGTCTTTCGGAATTTATGCTCATTCAGAGTTACGGCCCTCAACGCAAGCTTCAACGCTTCTGCCAATTCACTTTGAATGGCGTGACGTAGCACTTTGCCGAACTGCATTGTGGTTCCGTCCCTTCGCTCGACGGGAGCGTCAGCCAATCAAATCATATGCAAGTACAAGCTCTAGCCAATCAAACCTCGTGCTTGTGTGTCCGGGGCGGGAGATTCATGTGATTGGTGTTTGGTCGAGTTTCAGACACGCCCGCCGGCAAGCTTCAACGCACACCCCCGTGTGGACGCTGCGTTAGTGTGATGAGTGGCTGCGTATTCCTTTAGCACAAATAATGCAACAATGTTTTGTAATCATACAAAACACGTTACAGCAAAACATTGGCATCTATATTTGCATCGGCCAAATTGTTATTCTAAACATTGGTTTACTGTATATGATAATGGGAGCAATTCAATCCTATTGCTTTTGCGGAGGGAACATTTGCGATGCTTACTGCTGCAGGGATGATCTGACCCCAAAAGAGTGCATGGAGGAGCGTTTCAGAAATATCAGAGACTGAAGAGATGTGAACGGTCACAGGGAGCAGAGGTGAAGGAAATTAAAAAGCTTCAGTTTGAGGAGAGAGAAAGAAAAACTCCCTCTCTGAGAGAAAACAGCTGGTAAGATCGATGTTCTAATCTGTTTCAGGTGATGCTCACGAGTACTTGAATTACTTTGTGCCATAAGAGCTTAAAGACCACTCTGTCTCAGAGGGGTGGAGCAGGACTGAACATGGGACCGCTTGCAAACACAGGAAGCCATGAAGAGAATCAGGAGTGTTGATGCATTAGTTTGGAGATGATTAAAGGGATATTCTGCTTTTAATACATTTTTAACACGGGACTAATTTTAACAGTACAGAGAGATTTTGTGACCCAGAACCCAACGATTAACTTGCTGTGTATTGATATAAGTCCCCGACCAGACCTAAATATGGAGTGTGGACTGCTACTTGGATAGGTCCCAGTTCACCTCCTGCCCTGCTGTGCTGCCCTTGAGCAAGGCACCAGAC
>NW_011348195.1:0-1105 GCF_000735185.1 Notothenia coriiceps
CCTGTCCCCGTTGAGCTCCGTGTTTGGAGAGTGGAGGAAGCAGCAGAAAATTAAGCCCGATGTTAGACTCACACACATGCTCACACTTACACACTGACACACACACACACACACACACACGCACACGCACACACACACGTCCGCGTCCTGTCGAAGCTCCCAACTTCAAAGTCGTAGCTCCCTAATTAATGAACTGCGGGCTTCAGTTTGGACAAGTTGTGGCGTGATGCTCCCATAAATCAACATGACAGCGGAGCTCCTCGGCCTCAGATAGGGCCTGTCACCAAGTCGCATCTGATGTAAACACGAGAGGGGCAAAGGGGGAGAAAAGAAAGAGAGGGAGGGAGGAGGGGAAGGGGTTGGGGCAAGGAGGTGCAATTGATCAGTTGAATGGAGCATGAGAATAAAAGAAAAAACAACTTTTGAAGCATATTATGTATGATCACAGGAAATGGATGCAGCCTCGAGAGGCTCTCCCCCTCCGCCCGTGTTTTCTTTCTCTCCCCATCACCATCGCTCTCGCCTTTTTTCTTTTTTCTTCCTAGTCGCAGCCATCAAAAGACAGAATAAGAATTATGCAGTGACTCCCCTGTGGCTGCCAGACAATAACCCCCTGTTGTTGCTTTGTGCCTCTTTTATTTTAAAGACATCAAAATTTAGTTTCTCAAAGATCTTTAACTTTATATTTGAAGCTTGACAATAAGGCCTGCCAGTGTCACTCTTTATCATTTGTCAGGGACTGTATTTTTCTCTCCCTCATGCCACTTCTTGTTAACCTCTTATTTGGTCTATTGGGTCTCGGGCTTTTTTTAATGTGTCTGCATGCTGGGAGCGCACAGGAGCTCCTGTCAGCTGATGGGACCAGAAGAGAAAAAAAGAATGTGAAGGGGGAGAGAGTTAAATTCATTTGCAATACTCCATTTTTCCTTTCTTCTCTTTTTTTTCTCCCTCCTCTTCAGAAAAGCCACCCTCTATTTATTTAGCGTTTTGATGAAAGACATTGTTCCTTGTGAACTCCCACCCCCGTAGCACTATTCTCTTTCTGTCAGGGAGGAACAGAAAAGCACTGAAGACATGAGAAACTTTCCTCACACTGAAGGAAACG
>NW_011348196.1:0-1896 GCF_000735185.1 Notothenia coriiceps
AAATTCTAGCGCACTCGAGCTGGTTTCTCCATTCTTACCTACCCCACCTTTAAGTACAATTTGAATGCAGGACTTTTACTTGTAACAAAGTATTTTCATAATTTAATATTGTTACTTTTACTTAAGTATAACATCTGAGTACTTCTTACATCACGGCTGGATGTGACTATTCCTCCGCAGGGCTTAAGAGCTGACGTCACTATGCATTCTGGGTATTCTGGGGGCTAAACCATCACGGCTGCCTTCTGGTGTTTGTTTTACGGCGCCAGATGATGAATTTTTGGTCTTAGATAAAAAAAGACTTTTGACAGTAAATGACAAACAGAGGGCATCGTGAGGAGGAAGACACGTCATCAAACAGCGTCACGTTAAAATATAGAAACGTGGATTATTTTAGGACACAGGATGATTTTAAAAGGGATTAACAGATTTACTTGGGGGTTTTGTTTCCCTTTGCTTTACGGAAAGACAGTGCTCAGAGTCTATTCTGTGTTATCTCATACTGTGTTCTGATTGGTTGGCGTGTAGTTAAGCGGTCAAGAGTGTCAATTATTCCATAATCGCAGGAAGTAAAGAGGCCTTAAAGGTGACTGAGATTAAAATGCTGATTTATTTAAATTCTGGTTTCTCATCAGAGGTAGTTTCCCAGATTCCTCTGAAGTCTGAGATGCTCTCTTTCATTCCCAAAAGATTAAAGCTCATGAGATTAAAAACCTCCCTCCTCATTTCCCTCCTCCATCCTTTGAGTTGAGCTCCATTTTGGGAAAATGAAACGTGTGCGCATCAGGTGAGGGTAGAGTTCCTGTCAAAGGCCGCTTTTTGATAAATTGCACATAAGCAAATGAATTAATGGATTTTTCTGAGATAATGTCCGGAGTGAATGAAGTGTTTCGAACCAGCAAAGTGATTCTTATTTTACTTTCTTACAATTAAATGATTTAATGAATTAGTACCATCAATGCTCATTTGTCTGGATGTTTTGCAAACATACTGTACAAACTTATTAATGAGATCTACGTAAGAACAACAGACATAAGCTGTGTCCCAATTCAGCGGCCGCATCCTCCTGAGGATGCATTCGGAGACCGCATACGTCACTTCCGCCAAACGAAGGCTGTCCCAATTTTTTTTTAAAAGACAAGACTCCTCCGAATGCGGCCCGCAAATGCAGCCTTCTTTCCCCAGATTTAGAGGATACATCTGATGTACACTCCGCGGTGTACCATATCCCAGGATGCAACGGGTGACGGTGACGAATGAGATAATTAAAAAATATATATGGCTTGTAACGTCCCATCAACGGCTACAACGGTTTCAGCTGGATTCGTTTTTAAATGTTGTACTCACCCAAATAGTAAACGACATGAAAGAAAAGTAAACCTATTTAATTTGTGTATTTAAATATACGGGCAATTGGAGATGTCTTCTTTATATTACATACATAAAATAATATGAAGTGAAAATATTTCTAAACCCTGTTTGGTTTTCATATTGTTGGGATTCATTATAAAGCTAATTTATTTATTTAACTGCTTTTGTTATACAAATCTTACTGCAACAATTTTGTTTTGATAGGGAGCAAGGAGCAGACTGCGCAATTTATCCAGATGCGCGGGGAGAATGAAGCCCTCTTCACGGGGGCCTGTTGCGACCTCGGGAAAATAATTTAAACATATTATATAACACCAAAATAAGTACAGCTAGATCTGACTCCATATTGAACAGTTTTGAAAACAGTTTTGAAAAACAGTTTTAAAATAGTTTGTCAGAAATTATTACCGGCACTTGTGGCTGCAGCTGGTTGCTAGGTGACGGGGGCGGCAAAATGTAGGGGTAACTGCCGGTGACGTACAAGGACATGCTCCGTAGACCGTCTCATTTCGCAGTCCGGGTCCT
>NW_011348197.1:0-2311 GCF_000735185.1 Notothenia coriiceps
ATTTCCAAAACCCTATGGAACAAATGCATTGCTTTTGAGGAAGGAACCGGAAGTGCTAAACATGCTGTGGGGCAGAATCTCTGCTCCGCGCCGTTCCTATATGAGCGGGTTCTCAAAAGAAGGAAAAATTCAAAGCAGCCAGGATAAGGGTTAAAAAATAATCTGCTTTAATCAGTGATGCAAACACAGGTATGGTGAAAAAAGAGAGAACTATTCGAAGCAGAAAAAAACAGCGTAATATACCATCTGACAATGACAGATTTTTCTTTTGGGATATTTTACAAATCACTCCCCTTTCAAACTCTATTCTTGTTATTTTTAACAACTTTCTTTTGTTACTGTCATATAGTATTTTTTACCTGTTAATAATTGAGTCTCTAATGTCTCATTAATAACTATAATGATCATATCAAGGTGTGCGTTAACCTCACTGAGCTGAGGTTATTTGAGCCTCTCAGGAGAGAGCTCTCTTCCACCTGGTTGTAGAAAAGCTCTTTAAATTCGTTAGCATAGCTAGCTAACCAGATGCTAATAACAACAGATCGCCACTGTGCTTACAACTAAAGACACAGCCTCGCAAACACTGCGGTGTGTACGGCTCCTTATGGGTACTGCAATATTTGAAGAGCTGGAGCAGCGTTCCGATGCTCTCCGTTACTCCTTTCAGACGAGACATAACCACGTGAAGACCTATGGTGAAGACACGTTACGCCCGTGTTGTGTTCAATGAACCTGTCCTTGGCCAGGAAAAACAGGCACTCGCTTGTTTAATTATTTTGCGATCTAGATTTCTTCTTCTTTTTTGAAGTGAGAAGTTGTCCGTCGGACGGACTGACGGACCCCCCCCCACCCAAAACGAAAACTATTTGGTTCTCCACGAATTACACAAGTCACCCAAATCAGCGTTAAAAAAGCGGGAGGCGCCGAAAACCGACATCACTGTTTATAAATGTTTTTGGTTTCGTTAGTGTGGGCATGTGCGGGTGGAGGGAGGGAGGGGGGAGTGTAGTGAGTGTACTGTGATATTACAATCTATGAAATGGCATCGATTATTTTACACTATAATGAAATAAAAAGACTTGTCACACAGGCAGTCTCCACGTTCTGTCGTCTTGTTCCAGTCAATAAAGTTAATTGAACGGAATGTTTTACCTCTTCTTTGTGTTGTGTCTCTTCTTTCCCAGCATGCTTTGCTTTCTTCACCTCCTCTTTCTCAGCTCTCCTCGTCTTCCTCCCTGCAGTTTCTTCCTCTTCCTCCGCCGTCACCTTCTTCTTCTTCTTCACCTCCTCGTCCTCCCTCTTCCTCTTCGTCCCGTGTCCTTCCTTCTCCTCTTCCTCCTTCTTCTCTTTCGTCCTCGTCTTCTTCACCTCGCTGCCATCTTGTTTGGGTTTCTTCTCTTCCGTCGATCTCGTCTTCCTCCCTCCTGTCTCCTCTTCCTCCTTTCCCGTCACCTTCTTCTTCACCTCCTCTTCCTCCCTAGTCACCTTCTTCACCTCCTCTTCCTCCCTTTCTCTCGACCTCGTCTTCCTCCCTGCAGTCTCCTCTTCCGTCACCTTCTTCTTCACCTCCTCCTCTTCCTCCTTTTCTGTCGACTTCGTCTCTCTCCTCGTCTTCTTTGCCTCGCTGCCATCTTGTTTTGGTTTCTTCTCCTCCGTCACCTTCGTCTTCTTCACCTCCTCTTCCTCCCCCTTTTCTGTTGACCTCGTCTTCCTCCCTGCAGTCTCCTCTTCCTCCTCAGTCACCTTCTTCTTCCTCACCTCCTCTTCTTCCTTCTCCTCTACTCTTTCTCTGGATCTCGTCTCTCTCCTCGTCTTCCTCACCTCGCCACCATCTCGTTTGGGGGTCTTGTCCTCTTCCTCCTCTGTCACCTTCTTCACCTCCTCTGTCACCTTCTTCACCTCCTCTTCCTCCTCTGTCACCTTCTTCACCTCCTCTGTCACCTTCTTCACCTCCTCTTCCTCCCTCGTCTTCTTCACCTCCTCTTGTTCCCTCGTCTTCTTCACCCCCTCTTCCTCCTCTGTCACCTTCTTCACCTCCTCTGTCCCCTTCTTCACCTCCTCTTCCTCCTCTGTCACCTTCTTCACCTCCTCTGCCACCTTCTTCACCTCCTCTTCCTCCCTCGTCTCTCTCCTCGTCTTCCTCACCTCGCCACCATCTTGTTTGGGGGTCTTCTCCTCTTTCTCCTCCTTTTCTTTTGATCTTGTCTTTCTCCTCGTCTTCCTCCCTGCAGTCTCCTCTTCCTCCTCAGTCACCTTCTTCTTCCTCACCTCCTCTTCTCCCTTCTCCTCTACTCTTTCTCTGGATCTCGTC
>NW_011348198.1:0-1441 GCF_000735185.1 Notothenia coriiceps
CCCCCCTAGAGGAGGTGAGGACACCCCTAGAGGAGGTTAGGTCCACGGTGTTTACATGCTTATTTATACAATATGTGTGCTTATGCTGACATCATAAGACAAAAGTTGGTTCCATGTTGTAGTGAGAACGCGCTAGAGTGAGGGGGGCCCCCAAGCCAAAGCTCGCTTAGGGCCTCCAAAAGTCTAGGGCCGGCCCTGGTATAATTGAACATTCAACATGGTCTAAGCTCATGGACATCTGGACTGACACACTCACCATTCACACGCCACAGCTTTCCTTTCATTATGCAACACTAATCTGAAAGAAGCCATTGTGTGGTGGAGATGCTCTGGACTGTTAGGGTTAAAACCGGTCATACATCTTTTACAAAAAGGAGGAAGAAGATGGTAAAAGATATAAACTCAGATCGCTTTCTTAAATAACAATAGAAACGAAAGGGAAAACAGATTAAGTGGTCAAATATTCCTGTCTTCTAGTCAATTTGAGTGATAAAAATGTTCTTACGATTTATGGTAGGCTTTTCAAACGTGAGGTTAACGTTGTAAATTGAAACATACCAATAAGCAACAACATTTGCTTTAGTGAAAAGATGATAGTTTACTTATTTACATTTAGTTATGTACATTATGGACATAAATTAAGTTGTTGACTTTTGGTTTCACACAGGACCGAAATAATGATCTTCTGGTTGGTTTAACCACTACATCCATCACAACCTACTACCTACACAATACAATACTGTGTGTGTTTCCGAAATAAATCTTAGAGAAAATGTAATTAATTGAAACTAATAATGCAGTTTTGGTTTACCGGTAGATTTGCTTATTTAAATATTTCAACAGTATGCATGGATTACCATTAAAGTTAGACATTCGTGGACTGATATCGATTTTTTGTGAAATGCCTCAACAACTGTTGGATGGATTGACATGACTGACATTTCACATACAGTAATGCCAACATTTGGTTAAAATTAAAAATGTATGCAATTAAAGGAAAATACAGCTTCACAGAGATGCTGCATGGACATTTTACATTGAAAAATAGTATTGCATATTTAAAACAAAATAAATGTCATCGTGTTTTCTTTTTTAGTGCTGTTTTTGATACAGTTTTAATTGATTAAATACTGGGTATATATATCGACAAAATATTGGGATTAGAGGAAGAATAAGTTGAAGAAGAAAAGGCCTGATGGATGACTGAATGGACAAAACAGGATGTGATGAGTTGTGTTAAGCTGTTGTTGACACTATGCTGTAGATAGCAGCTCAGTAACCCTTTCATTAATCCTCTCACTGTATGTCACACACACACACACACACACACACACACACACACACACACACACACACACACACACACACACACACACACACACACACACACACACACAAACAGACACCCACTCTTACTCTCTCACACACAGACACACACACA
>NW_011348199.1:0-1904 GCF_000735185.1 Notothenia coriiceps
ACACCTGAACATCAGCAGGAGAGGACTCTTTAAAGTAGAGACACTACATACTGATATACACCTGAACATCAGCAGGAGAGGACTCTTTAAAGTAGAGACACTACATACTGATATACACCTGAACATCAGCAGGAGAGGACTCTTTAAAGTAGAGACACTACATACTGATATACACCTGAACATCAGCAGGAGAGGACTCTTTAAAGTAGAGACACTACATACTGATATACACCTGAACATCAGCAGGAGAGGACTCTTTAAAGTAGAGACACTACATACTGATATACACCTGAACATCAGCAGGAGAGGACTCTTTAAAGTAGAGACACTACATACTGATATACACCTGAACATCAGCAGGAGAGGACTCTTTAAAGTAGAAACACTACATACTGATATACACCTGAACATCAGCAGGAGAGGACTCTTTAAAGTAGAGACACTACATACTGATATACACCTGAACATCAGCAGGAGAGGACTCTTTAAAGTAGAGACACTAAATACTAATGTCAACCTGAACATCAGCATTATAGGGCCCCCTTTAAAATATCTTTCCATTTACTTATTTATTAGGTAATCGTCTATTTACAAATTCCTCATACTTGTTTAATTATTGTGGTTATCTTTTTCTGTATTTATTTATATTAGTTAGTTCAGTACTTCATATTTAATCACGCCCTAAGCAAAGAAAAACATGTCCTGCTTATTAAACGATACTCTCAGGTATGATCACTTTGTACTTTGTGATCTGTGAAGGGTTGAAACAAAGGCCGACCGTTCAGAAGCACGATCACCATTTCAAAAAGTGTCTGATGCATAAACATTTGTCCCCTCAGGCTAGCTGTACGTGCTGAACAGACTCTGCTTTGTTGCTTCGTTGATTTTGCAGCATGAATGTTAATTACTGATGGAGCGATAGAACTGGCTTAAGGCTTCAGAAATTATCTCGAAAGTTTGAAATATATTTTATTACACAAAGTTCATTAAGTCGATGCTTTTGATCTGAAGTGCCTCACAGCTTTTCCTTCATCAAATCAAACCTTTAATTAAAGCTCAAGGATAAGCAGGGGTTGAAATCTACATTGGGTCTTTGTTGTTACTTTAAAGTACACAATGTTTATCTAGATATTTCCTTACTTGTGACATATTGGTGCACCTGATTATAATCCTAATCATCATCCTACAAAATACGTCATCAGTGCACTCCTATCAATTAAAAGGTTTCAGACACTTTGACCTTAACCTTGCAGTTTTCGCCCCTTTGGCCTGGCGTTGAAATAAATATCCTGCATGCAGAAGCTGATGCTCGAGGCAATTCTCTACATGCGTTTCAATCAATATGTATTCAGAAAATCACTATCAATCCCATTTTTTCTGATTATTCCTCAGAAGAGGCGTAGGGACGTGAAGTATCCTCAGGCGTCTTGTGTTGAGGAGAGGGATTATATAACACTAAATGTCTTTTGTGGCCGAGGGGAATGAAAGGAATGAATAATGTCAGAGAGCAGAGGTGTTTCCAAACCTCTTTTCAGCGAGTGAAAAGCTTACACAACAACAAAGTCCACACAACCCAATGCTGGAGAGCTGATAGGACTCAGAAGACTATCCAGCCAGGCTGATATTCCTGCAGAGAGAAAAACCCAGTGTGTCCTCGGTTAATAAGAGAAAACTGCAGCAGCCATTGCTTTGTTGAGAACTGCTCATCCAAACAGCTTCAGACTGTCTTTTCCTTAGTCCTCAGCAAAACACCCACCAGGTGTGAAGTCCAAAAGATGAAGTGTTGTCAAGAAATTCAGAGTACAGAGAGACAGAGTGCCTCCATTTTAGATTTGCCAAGCTAGACCTCAAACTGAAATCAAATTATTTTGCCAATCTGTTTTTTCCCCCGCCTTCTCCAAGTA
>NW_011348200.1:0-556 GCF_000735185.1 Notothenia coriiceps
GAGCCTCGAGAGCTTTGAAGGCGTCACTTCCTCTCCTCTGTGCACCGCCATATTTGAATGGCTCCGCCCCCTCTAGCTGGCCTCCACGCGCAGCTTCTTCCTGTTGGGCGGCTCCTCGGCCTCCGACTCGGAGCTGGAGTCCGAGCCGCCGTCGAACGCGGACACGGCGCTGCCTTTGGGGTTGGTGTAGAGGCTGCTGTCAGACGAGGAGTAGCTGGCCTGGAGCTGAGCCGAGCCCTTCACCTTCTCCAGAGCACGCACTGCAGACACAGAGGAGGAGACCATGAGGAGGAAACACAGGAGGAAGCACAGGAGGAAACCATGAGGAGGAAGCACAGGAGGAAACACAGGAGGAAGCCATGAGGAGGAAACCATGAGGAGGAAACACAGGAGGAAACCATGAGGAGGAAACACATGAGGAAACACAGGAGGAAACCATGAGGAGGAAACACAAGAGGAAACCATGAGGAGGAAACACAGGAGGAAACACAGGAGGAAACACAGGAGGAAACCATGAGGAGGAAACACATGAGGAAACACAGGAGGAAACAACACA
>NW_011348201.1:0-1452 GCF_000735185.1 Notothenia coriiceps
TTTTCATGAACCTTTGTGGGAAAAGTACTGCGGTGTGAAAGCGCCTATTAACCCAATTTGTAATGACATTTGATTGACTTTAAGATCTCTTTGATTGTATGTGAATGACTGCTGGTTGATTTGAATGGTTAATGGCCATGTTAGAGGCCATATGTTGAGATATTATCGCCATTGTCTCATGACCTTAATACCAGGCTCGCTGTAAGACCATAACAAGTCAAAGTGGGGGGGGGAATAAAGTGTTGTTGCCGACTCTATTCCAGCGCCAAGGCAGTCAGGCTAATGGTGACTCTCGAAGATTCAATAGTACTGCATGGCTGAATTCAGTAGAATGAATCCTGCCTTTATTGTTTAATTGAGAACTGAAGGCCTGGCTGTGTACAGTCAGCTAGAAATCATGAAATCCTTTGTACTCCTGCCTTTAAGAATCATTGAGTCACTAGTTGCGTACAGTGTAGCTACAAAATCTATATGCAATCCAAATAACTTATTTCTAATCAATCTACTTTCTACAATGAAGCCCATAGACAGACTTACCATCTCGTCCAAAGTAGCTGCAGGCTTTCAGAGGCAGAGGAAGAACAGGAAGAAGTCAAAGATTAGAAAAATGTACATTTCAAGCAGCAAAGATGGCAAGTGAATCATTCAAACAAGTGGCAGATCATTTCAAAGAATATGCATAGGTTTGAAAAAAGGAATAGAAGCAGTCCCAGTAATTGAAGCATAGGCTGTCACTACCCGATCTGCAGCCCTGCCCGATCTGCAGTGCGCATGTGCGAGATGGTCCGCCATATAGAGAGGCGAAGTCCCGCCCATCTACTTCCGACCCATGGGACCCCGGAAGCGGAAAATTATACATTCACGTCAATGGAGAGAGAAAAGTCATCTTTCGATCCCGTTTGAATTGTGCCACGAATGACACATATGATGTTTGTCAAATTAAAAGAACATTTTGCAAGTCAAAAAAATAAAAATGTGTCGTAAAACTGTGAAGTTACAATTTTTTTTGTGTGAAACCGCTCAGTGAACTACAGGTCTCTGGTCTCGCACAATACGCGTCACCATCACAAAGATGGCTGTCACGTTTGTAAATTTCACCTGTTTCTTTCAGAATGAGGCGAAAAAGTATAAAACGAGGTGAAAATCACTACAAGTCTGGGCATGTTGAGAGCTGTACATACACGAAAGGGAGCGGTTCTGTAAGAGCCAGCATACGGGACCGGCTTTACAAGGTTTCAGTGAGTAATATGAGTGCAATGTTTAAGGTTAATGTCAGCTAGCTAACAAGGTACACTAACGTGTTTTGTTTTAGCAACTAGTTTTCTCCTTAAGAACTTCGTGGTGTCTGTGTATGCTGTGGATAACATTAGTGTTCACAAGAACAAGATACACTCCCGTGTTTTGTTTTAGTTGCTCTTCAGATTGAAGCGGCCAGTTTTATATCGACTATAT
>NW_011348202.1:0-1370 GCF_000735185.1 Notothenia coriiceps
AAAGCCATTTTTCTATGAATGAGCGAAGGATAAGAGCTGCTTTGAAGGAACCAGGTGCTTGTGTTCTTTGTCTACCTCTCCACAAACACCTGCCTCCTTACCTGAATTACATGTTGTGGTGTGTAATACTGTCCCTCCACCAGAAATGAGATGTCTTCCACACGCCTTCCTCCACTGTATGCACACTCATTGTTTCTGTACTCGGTCACTCACCGTCACATTTCACCGTGCATTTCCTTGACTTTTTTATTTGGTAGGGCTGTACTGTCTATATATAGCTTTCCTGACACGTGATGCAACATTAGGAACCATTTTTGAAGAGTATGCAATTACATAAGGCACATTTGTATGATGCTTTCACACCTTGTCATTCTTTTCTTAAAACACATTTCAAAGTGCATTTTGTTCCGTCCATTCGGTGTATTTTATTCTAATGCAAAGGACCAGGATTGAAGGAGGCACATTATAAAACCCACAGGCCTGAATCGGATGCATATCGAGGCTTGGGTGGTGTTTTGGGTCCTATTTCTTAACCAAGTGGCTACTTAACAAAGGGATTCACTGTATCTGACAGAGTCTGGGTGACTATAGATATTGTGTGTGTTTGGGATATACATGGAGTGGTGTTTTTTAAAACATGAATTTTGAGTTTAGCATCACTTGAAATAAATTGAAACTAAAACCAGTGTTGTTTGTCTTTTTATTTTAAAAAGTAAATAAACAAAAGCCACTGAAACACCTATACAAATGAATGGTTAGGACAAGCTCACCTCCATTGAGAAAACAAAAGGAAACACCTGTGGCCTTTTGAGCCAGGTCGCAACATACATCAAGAAGATGAAAAATGTAAATTAAACATTGTTGAGAAAATGCTGCATCTCTTGCATTTATTGAAGTAGAGGAGCGTTATTGTTTACCTTTTTAATATCATTTTGTTAAGTTTCAATTGCTTGGTTTTCGTGAAATTAGCCTGTTTTCCTCTTAAAGTGTAACAGATTGATGCATCTCCAAAGATCATCTTAAAGGCTTCTGAAACTGGGGACAGAAGGGAGAGGGTACCAGGAAGGCACTTTTTAAGTATTTGAGTGAAACAGGTTGATTACAAGAATTTAAAATAACGTAAACACAGTGGCATACTTCCACGAGTGGTGATAGGATGACATGGTGATACACACTCTTGTACAGTAGGTGGCAGTATGCACCTTAAAAAGGTTAAAGTTATTAAGGTGTGTGTGTGTGTGTGTTTGTGTGTGTGTGTGTGCGTGCGTGCGTGCGTGCGTGTCGTGATGGCAAAATGAAGCTTTGAATGAAGCGTCGAACCACTTGGACAATTGTGTCGGAAATAGGTTCATTTCTCGAAGCTTCAGTTA